>NC_136523.1:61458242-61478242 GCF_053919585.1 Euprymna scolopes | reverse complement strand
TATATATATATATATATATATATATATATATATATATATACCTTGACTTTGAGGTATTGAAATGAATTAGATTACAGGTCAACCTCCAAGGCTTACTTTCCCTTTCAAAAAAGGTTACTATATCGCTAATAACCTAGAGCGCTCCTACCAGGAAATTCCGTCGAGGTTGTTAAAGCATTTTTGAAGTCATAGTGGACTAATTCAGGTACACTGACATTTCAACTTAACACCTGATCTCATGTCTTATCATCTTTATGATTATAAAGATGTAAATAAAATAATCGTTTGACCGTCGCTCCAACCCTATGGCTTGCCCCGCAGACGTTTTATCGCTTCAATAACGCAACATCAGAATTGGCTTATCACCATTCAACGCTTCATGTATAAATAATCATGACATGTAATATTTACGGATTGACAAACGCGCCATTCGTTTATCTGCAGTTCTATTTTGGGAAGTGACAGCTTTTCAATTCGTTTTATCTTTTTTTTTTTTAACGGCCATTTTTAAAAAAAATTTTTTATTTAGTCAAAGAATATCCGGGTAATGTCGACAGATGATCACTTTTCCCAAATAGGCAACGTTTGCAAAAAAAAAAAACCCCAAAAAACACATAAATAATAGGATTTGTGATGATGATGTATAATATACGCACGCGCACACACCACACACACACAGACACACACATATATATATATATACATTTTATTTTTTATTACCGTATTTTTCTGTTAAGTTACATTATTGTTTCGGCTACACGGCAAAAAAAAAAACGGTCGTGTAGCCGAAACAATAATGTAACTTAACAGAAAAATACGGTAATAAAAAATAAAACGCATATTTGCTCTACAACAGTTTTGAGCACTTTCTTCGGATTTTTATTAATTACCATTTCTACTATATATATATATATGCATATATATATAAATATATATATGCATATATATATATATAAATATATATATGCATATATATATATATATATATATATATATATATATATATATATATATATATTAGTGATGGGATGATTCTAATATTTTCCCGATTTCCATACAGTTACCCATTCCGATTCCGATTCTTTATAAATCTCTAATCATTTAACTATAAAATTGTTATTTTCCCTGGTTTTCGTAAAAACACATTTTAAATATGCAGATATTTTTCTTAAACGTTAAAATTAAAGTTATGGAGGCTAATCTATCGATTTTAGCTTTATTGCTATTTCCAAATCAATGAATATTTACTAATTTATTAATATTAGCAGCAATGGAAACAAAATCAAAAAAAAATAGTCAGCTAAAAGAATCGATTTGGCATCGGAAAATACGCACAAATATTTCCGATTCTGATATCGATTCCGATGCCCCAAAATCTTGCGATTTTTACGATTCTCGATTCCGATCAAGCGTCCCAACACTAATATATATATATATATATATATATATATATATATATGTGTGTGTGTGTGTGTGTGTGTGTGTGTGTGTGTGTCTTCAAGTCCAACGTAAACAAACTCCTGATGAACCGCCTCCTTAAGTAGACACTTTATTAAATCTCCACACTAACGTACTGTACTTACAATAACCCTTATCTCTGAGTGGCTTCCGGGCCTTGATAAGTGGTGACCACCTTGTAAGTAAATATATATATATATATATATATATATATATATATATATATATATATATATATATATATATATATATATATATATATATATATACTATCGCAGGTACCCTTGCAATAAGTGGATGTTGTAAGAGACACTATTTCTTAAGGTGTGTAAAGTTGGTTAAAACGACCTCCTAAAGTGACTGAAATCAAAGTATGAACATTAAAGCAAATAGGTTACATTAAAGTGGACACTTATATTGTTGCATATAAAAATTGAAACAATTACAAAGAATCACATTTGTTTTGTATTACAAACACATTTTTATACAAAGATATAACTAATATACCCCAACTTGGTGTGCACCATCCTAAGGTGAGGGAGTTTATGAAGAGCCGCACCAAAGTTTAACTTAACCTTTGACTATTGGCCTTGAAAAATGGTGTGCAACATCGGGTTAGGTAGGCGACCATCATCATGCATACGGAGCAATGTTGAATTTTTTTTAACCAAATAGCTGCTAAGGGGTCAAAATTAACAAAACTTAGAACTTGCCAGGCGTAAATCAACAAAAACTTTTCTCTATATACACGTGTAAATACACATTTTTTTTAAGTTTATATATGCATATGAACTTAGTAACGAATAACGCTGGAGAGGTATATGTTTTGCTTTCGATTCTAGCTAATGGCACTCAAATCTTATTTTTTTAAAATGTATGTACTTTTATTGGGCACAATATAATAATAAAGAGAGAACTGGCTTTATAATAATAAATACTAAATATGCATGAATTAAATACTAGTTTTAGCGTATTTTACGACCAGGAAACGCCGGGAGACTTTGTGTATATATATATATATATATATATATATATATATATATATATATATATATATATATGTATAGATTGGTTTTCTAGAATAAATCCAATGAAACCAGTGTGATTATTAAAGACTGCTCAACGGATATGGGCAAAATCGTGGAATTTAAGATAGGAATGCATAGTTTTAAAAAACAAATTTATCATAATTTTTTTAGGTTTCTGACTACTTTTTGATTGTATTTGAATGATTAAAAGTTAATTTTCAAGAGGAAAAAAATATTTGTACACGTGAAAAAAAGGTTATAAAAATGTTTTCATGTTGAGCTTATTAATTCAGCTAAATTTTGGAGTTAAATAGATTCATTGTAAAAGTCCTTTGAAAAATAAATATTAGTTTTCTGAGTCTATTTCAAAAATAATTTCCAAAAATCGGCTGAGTCGTTTTCAAACCCCGAGGGAACGAACTCACAGACACACAAAGTTTATATATATATATATATATATATATATATATATATATATATATATATATATATATATATATATATAAAACTTTGTGTGTGGGGGTTCCTCTGGACTTGAAAACGACTCAGCCGATTTTTATGAAATTTCACACGAAGAAACTTTATGTATCTGGCAGTGTTCTTAGATAAGTTTTGTATCGGAATGTTATTGATTAGTATCAACAATCGATAATCAAAGTAATTCAATGAAAAGAAGGAGCAGGCGATTTTGACCAGAGTTTACACTTTACACAGCCTAAAATCACAAGTGCATTTGAGAAGCTTTATTACCACACAAGCAGTAAGGCCAGACATATAAAATCAGCAGTAGGTACTTTGACATGACAAAGGCGCGTTTCAAATGAATGTTGCTATTTAGACCACGACTGAAGCATGATATTTGACTTTTCTAAGTAATGGACTTAGTCCACAATACTTTGCAAATTAGACTACAATGTATTATAGACTACGTCAGTGCGGCAGAGCCTGTGAAACTTGCTCACGGTGCACAGAAATGGCGATTTTACCGATTTCGATGCCAATAGAAATATGGGTGTGTGAAACATTCGTTGATCATCATTCAATCTCGGGCAACGCCAGGTCTTCCTGCTTGTGTATATATATATATATATATATATATATATATATATATATATATATATATATATATATATATATATATATATATATATATATATAAACGATAATGATAAGTTCGAAAAAAATAAACATCTTATATATCCAAACGAATTAAAACTGAATTGTGAACATAGAGGACAACAGGCTACATTTTTGGATTTAGATATAAAAATTTAGGATGGGATTTTTCTTTATAAAATATTTGATAAAAGAAACGCCTTCCCCTTTAAAATAGTACGTATGCCGCATAAAGATAGCACCTGCCCTGTTTTTATGTTTTATGGAACCATTATGTCAGAGTTTTTGAGAATAGC
The DNA here is from genome assembly GCF_053919585.1 of Euprymna scolopes. Taxonomy (NCBI): domain Eukaryota; kingdom Metazoa; phylum Mollusca; class Cephalopoda; order Sepiida; family Sepiolidae; genus Euprymna; species Euprymna scolopes. Next base: position 61,474,344 of record NC_136523.1, on the reverse strand, counting down.
TCGCGTTACTTTAAAATTAACAGATTTTATACCACCAGTTTCTAACTTAGTAATAAGGATGATAAAACAAGGTGGGGATAAAAATAAAATATTTAAACAGTTAAATAAAGCATTTGTTCGTTATCCTGATGCTTTTGAATCGTTTAAGATTAACCAAACTATATTAATAAAGGAAATCCAAAGCTATATTAGCAATGTATAAAATGTATTTATAATTACATATAATAAAATTATCATAATAAAATAAAATAAAAATTAAAAAAAAAATTTTTTAAATGTATATATGTAAAAATATTTTTAACCTTTATATACCTAATTTTAAATAAATAAGAATGTAAATATACTAAATGCTAATCATAGTGGGGGTGATAAGTAGTTAAATGGATTAATCCGTAATCTTATAAATACAAGACTGATAAATTAAAAAAATAAAAAATGTATCCATTTTAAATGTGGAAATTGATGAATCACACAGGTAAGAAATTCATTTTTTTAGTATGAAAAGGTTAGTAATTGCAATTAAGAATAGGAAATTGGATCAAATGTTTGTAACATGTCTTCTTCCTAAGATTAAGGGTGGTGGTGTTTGATCAACACTGCTGGGGAGCCATGATGTAATATACTTTTTCGTTTTTAAATCCCCGAAATAGTGTTTCATGGTAAACAACTGATGATCCCTTGAAAAATAAATTATTGGTATTATAGTAAATTCGAGAGCGAGTTGATGCAGTGATTGCAAGTGATTAAATAACTTACTGACTAGATGGTTTTCTAACGAATGATAAAAAATATTTTTGTATAGTGTTAAAGGTTAAAAACTTCAAAGACTATATATGTGTACGTGCGTGTGTGTGTTTGTATGTGTGTGTGTGTGTGTGTGTGTGCGTGTGTTGATTTTATATGCCGAGTCTTTCTGCTTGTGTGGTAATAAATCTTCTCAAATACACTTGTTATGTTAGGCTGTATAAGGTGTTAACTTTGATCAAAATCGTCTGTTTCTTCTTTCATCGGATTTTTTCGATTATCGATACAAAACCTATCTAAGAATACTTCCAGACATATAAAGAAGTGCAATTTCATAAAAATTGGCCCATCCGTTTTCGAGTTCATAGGAAAAGAACTCAAACACGCAAAGACACACACAGACAAATTTCTTTTTATATAATAGTAGAAACCCTTGTGAAGCCACTTTTTGTTGTTCCTAATTTTTGCTGGTAAAACTAAATATCGATCATATGTAAGTACAAAAACTAAATTTAGATAATATATAATAAGACTATTTTAATACAAAAAAATGTCTTCGTAGATATGACGTCTCAGATTATGAATTTTTATATGTAATCCAAGTAAAACAATTAGCGGTAGTCGTTTTGACCCAACGAGTTACGGGTAGGTCTCGCACGTCGATAGTTTTGCCTGTTTTAGAAAAGGTTACTTTTTCGGAAAGGTCATCTTTTGCGGCAAAGTTAAAGTTTCGTTTGGATGTTAAAATGGCAAAACAGGGAAATGAGAATCGCTTTGTTTGTCAATAAAATCAATTCATAATTAATTTTTTTTCATCTAATTCTAAATGTTAATGAGTACAATGAAAATGTTATCACACGCATGCGCAAGCACGCGCAAGCGCACACGTACTGCTAATTACAGTTGCAGGTGACCTGACGATTGGGTTTTGAAAGCACCACGTCTAGCCACACTGAAGTCGAAATCCTGCGACGGATTTAGAGTTATACTCCAATGCAGTAGCACTTAGGGGGTAAGCTGACGGGGATGTGATTCCTGATACCCAGACTGATGTGCAACGATGCTCGATAAGAGTCGCTGACCCCAAACGCTGTGTACGATATTTTTATTCTCCTTTATCCTCGTCTCTTTTTCTGATTCTGCCGTGTCGTCGTCTCTCACATAGCCGACTGCCGAGGACGTGCACGATGGCTCACGAGGAATAAAAAAATAAACAAACTCAAGAAAAACAAAACACTCCGATACTAAACCTCTATATTCGGTCTTTCATCCCAGCGATTGTCACACCTTGATTAACAATCCTATTTCAGATGGCCTTTGTGTTTCTTTGAATTTGTTTCTTGTTAAAGGTTTTCCTCCTTTTTCAATCACTTCCTAATAATTTAGAGGAGGATGTCCATAGTATCACTAGACATCCAATCATATTCAAACTAATTTCCTTTCCTATTGTTTCGCAGTACTAGGACTTATACTTGAGCAATTAATAACTGATCAAATGTTAAAGAACATTACATTTTCTAATAGAACATGGTAGCTTTACGCTCTAGTCATTTTTCGTTTCTAAATTAAATAGAACAATACCCGTCCCAGGACAGGTAACATGAATTCCGCGAACAGTTTTGCATCATTTCTATGTCCACTTGTGAAAATTAAAAATCAAGATAAAATCATACAAAACCTTATGCCTTGAATCCTTTTTTTCAGTTTCAGTAAAATCTATTCCATAATCGTGATTCTAGAAACTGCGTAATTTTCGATTCTTAAGAAGAAATCTTGTTTAATGATTTTAAATCAAATTTAATGCAAATCAAAAATATTTGCTTTCAATTCGGAGGTTATACCAGTATTTTGCACCTAAACATTCTTTAAAATACGTCAAAAAACTGAAATTTCATTTGGAATGACGTCATATCAATAGTTTTCTTGTCTCCAAAAAAAAAAAATGAAAATTTCTCGTTGGCTCTTCAATTTTCCTTGGAATAACCGATTTCTTTCCGCCCAGTGTAATTAGACCAGAAAGTAACATCACCAGAAATATAAATGGATTCCACCATCTTGAATAATAATGATATATATATATATATATATATATATATATATATATATATATATATATATATATATATATATATATAAACTAGCAGGGAGGCACGGCGTTGCCCGGGATTGAATGATGATTAACAAATATTTCACATTCCCATATTTTTATTGTCATCGAAATCGGTAAAATCGCATATTTTTCAATTAAATCCATTGATTACCTGCTCTGTCAGGAATCTATCGCAGTGCACCGGGAGTAAGTTTCACATGCCTCCACGCACTGACTTGGTGCACAATACATTGTAGTCTACATTTCACTGTAGAGAACTTACTATTGATTTTATAAAATTATTTTTTATATATAATGGCTCGCATTAAAGTTTAAAATACAAAAGTCAAGTATCATGCTTCAATTGTGCTCTAGACAGAAACATCCAAAGAACCAACTGTTGATTTATATGTCTGGCCTTATTGCCTGTACGGTGATAATTGATTGAATTTAAGTTTAAGATGAAAAAGTCAAGTATCATTGTGAAAGTGTGCTTTAAACAGAAACATTTATTTCGAAACGCGCCCTTGTCATATCAAAGAACCTACTGTGAATGTTTATATGTCGGGCATTTTGGTTTGTGTAGTAATAAACATTCTCAATTGCACTTGTGATTTTTGACTAAAATGTTAACTTTGATCAAAATCGCCTGTTCTTTCTTTTATCGAATTATTTCGATTGTCGATTATCGATACTTATCGAAGACATTCCAATACAAAACATATCTAAGAACACTGTCAGACACACAATGTACCTTCTTGTTAAATGTTTTCGAGCCCATAGTGAACGATCTCACGCGAACTGCTATTATAGTAAAGGAACTATGTCTGTGTACGTACACACAAAGTTCCTTTTTTTATATATTAGCAGAGATGGAGATTAACATTGGGGGGGGGGCAGAGTTCTTTTACAAATAATCGCAGCAATGATCCGCCTTCTCGGACGACCAACCCGGATCAACATTTTATGTTTTTTTTTTTTTGTTGCCGCATTGTAGCCTTATATGCGTTTATCAAGATTACAAGAAAGGTATTATTCCGGATTTTTCCTTCCTTTAGGCAAGTTGATCCACCAAGAATGTAGAATAAAGTCATCACTACTATTTCTCCAGACCGAAATAAGGCAAATGTTCAGTAGTAAATATTTCTTACGCTGTGATTGGTTAAAAGAAACTGTTGATTGGAGTTTTTGTCTGGTATTAACAAATGGTCACCAATCTTGTAGTAGCAAGGCTCGGTATTGCTTAGCCAATGATATAACGTTTTATGGATGCATTAAAATGTGTCATTTATTTGAAAGTCATATGCTAGAATTTTGAGCGTTAAAATTTTTCTATTAGATTTTTTTCTATTTTTTTAATTGAATGCAGTGAAATTCTTTGCGGAAAAAGATACACTGAAATATTTTTTTAGAAAATGTTAAAAATAAACAAAAAAAATCGTTTCAAATGATATCATTGATGACATTTATTGCTGACATTTATTGAAGCTCAAATCAAATTTGAAAATAAAATAAACAATAATTTAAATCAAACAACAATCACATTAAAAAATGTTTTCAACCAAGAAAGGCATTGTATGTGTATGTACGCCTGTATCAATTTATAAGTGTATGTATTTATGCATTACTGGGAGGTTGCCCAGCGTTGCCCGGTCGTAAGCTACGCTTAAATGTGATATTTTAATTCGTGCAGATAACGTATTACAGAGAGAATTCTCTATCGATTATTCTATTAAACCTAATATATATATATATATATATGTATTTATATATACATATATATATATGATGATTGCAACGTCTTGTCAGACGAGTGCCACTCCCTCAGACATTTAAAATCCATGAGCCCAAATGCCTGAGGGAGTATCTATACAAAGATGATGTTACAGAGTCTTAGCTTTGTACGACAGCTAAGTCTCTCTCTCGGTTCAAAATGTTGAGATCCAGCAACAAGCAAGAGCAAGATAGCCAGCAACAAATTAAACTGCAGACCAGCTTAATGCGGGTACTGGTCTCCCGCTTTATGGTTTTTTAAATCAGAGATTTGCTTCTCCTAGAAAGTTGCCTTCACCACGGCTTACGGGAGCCCTCTCCACCCCAATACACACACACACACACACACACACACACACACACACACAAATATACACTGTGCTAGTTGGCCATTGACCCAGAAAAAGAGTTCATTCGCCCTTTGGAAGGTCTTGTTTTTAATCCTTCAGGGAGACTAGCCGCCCTCCTCACCAAACAAGTCTGGTGGGGGAACCAGTTTAGTCGCCGGTGACCCGACCATGAGGCAGGTAGTACTGGGTTACATGGTACCAGTAGCATATGACATGACCTGACAAATATATACATACATACATGCATATATATACATGCATACATATATGCTTTGGTTTCGATATATATGTAGCATATTACATGACCTGACAAATATATACATACATACATACATACATACATACATACATACATACATATATACATACATACATATATGCTTTGGTTTCGATATATATATATATATATATATATATATATATATATATATATATATATATATATATATTCATCTGTCGTCACTTTTTTAAAAGATAAAATCGCCCGATCGTCGAAGATAAAGATTCAAGCAAGCAATCAAAAACGGGAGGTCCAAAAAGTTTTACAATTATGAAGATAGATTACACGTGTGCGTCAAATGCGTCAAATAAGTCTGTAATCATTTTTGCCGATCACAGATAGTAACATATTTGATAGATAGTAACATATTTGAGAAATTGTTTGTCATGACACCATAGTAGTTAGTAAAGTTGGTGACACAGCCCATTTAAGTTACCCGATTTCTGGTTTAATTTCATCTTTGCACGAATTTTGATTAAAAAATATTTCTTTCAACATAAATAAATAAGAATGTTTATAAACTGTTTTGTTTTTTAACATTTATTCATTCTTTCTGCAAAAATGTTTCTGTAAATAAACATTTTTATGAAATATGTGAAATAAATTTTTTTTATAAAAATATGTAAGTAAATATATTCTATAAAAATATGTAAGTGAATATACCTTATAAATATATACAAATAAGCATATTTTATTAAATATGTAAACAAAAACATATTTTCAAATATATGCCAGTAAATATATTTTATAAAAATATGTAAATAAACATACTATATAAAAATATGTAAACATGAAGAAAATGAAGATATTTCATACGCATTATATAAAATATATAAATAAGCATAGTTTATAAAAATATATAAATAGACATATTTTATAATAATATGTAAATAGATAAATATTATAACATTAAAAAATAAAGATATTTTATAAAAAATGTAAATAAATAGATTTTATAAAAATATCGTCCTTATAAAAATCTGTAAATAAACATATTTTATAAAATATGTAAATAAACATTATATAAAAATGTGTAAGTAAACCTAGTTTATAAAAATCTGTAAATTAACATATATATGTATATATGTATATATATATATATATATATATATATATATATATATATATATATATATGAAAAACATGTCCTATAAAAATATAAACTAAACTTATTTTATAAACATGTTCCCACAAACAATTGGTAGAAATAATAAATAAACCTATCTTATAAAAATCTGTAAATAAAAATATTTTATTTAAATATGTAAACAAACATATTTATAAAAATCTGTAAATAAAAATATTTTATTTAAATATGTAAACAAACATATTTATAAAAATATGTAAATAAACTGATTTTTAAATATATTTAAATAAACTTATTTATAAAAATATATAAACATATTTATATAATATATGTAAATAAACATTTTATGAAGAACTTTAAATAACCATATTTATAAATTTATGTAAAGAAATTTTTTTTATAAAAGATGCAAATAAAACTTTTAAAAATGTCTAAATAAAAATATTTTATAAAATGTATTAAAATTATACTTATAAAAATTTATAATATTTTAGAAAAGAGTCACTACTTATTAAGGCCCGGAGGTCATTCGAGGATAAGGGTTCGTAGTGTAAATTTGGTGAATTGGATCACCAAGAAATTATTCATATTGGATTTGAAGACGATCGTATTGTAATCAGTTGGAAAACAGGAAAACGGAACAGAGTTCCATAGGCGTGCAGTTCTAAGAAAGAAACGTTGTTAATGAATCTACATTTAGTTTATTAAAATATGTAAATGATAATACTTTATAAATATAGGAAAATAAACATATTATATAATATATGTAAATAAACATTTAAAATATACAAGTAAATATATCTTTTTTAAAAATGTATAAATAAGCATATATTATGAAAATATGTAAATCGACATTTTTTAAATATTTTAGACTAACATATTGTATAAAAATATGCAAACAATTAAATTTTATAAAAATATGTAAATAAAGAAATTTTATAAAAATATGTAAATAAACATACTATATAAAAATATGCAAATAAACATTTTATAAAAATATGTAAATAAACAGATTTATAAAATATTAAAACAAACATATTTTATAAATATTGTAAACAAACATATTTTATTAAAATATGGAAATAAACATATTTTATAAAAATATGTAAATAAACATATTTTATAAAAATATGTAAATAAACATTTTTATAAAATATTTAAATTGACATTTTTTTAAATATTGTAAACAAACATATTTTATAAAAATATGTTAATAAACATATTTTAAAAAATATGTAAATAAACATATTTTATAAAAATATTTAAATAAATATATTTTATAAAAATATGTAAATAAACATTTTTATAAAATATTTAAATACACATTTTTTAATATTGTAAACAAATATATTTTATAAAATCATGTAAACAAACATATTTTTAAAAAAATGTAAATAAACCTACTTTATAAAAATATGTAAACAAACATATTTTATAAAAATATGTAAACAAACATATTTTATAAAAATATGTAAACAAACATATTTTATAAAAATATTTAAACCAACATATTTTATTAAAATATGTGAACAAGCATACTTTATAAAAATATGTAAATAAACATATTTTATAAAAATATGTAAATAAACATTTTTATAAAAATATGTAAACCAACATATTTTATAAACATATGTAAATAAACATTATTTTATAAAAATATGCAAATAAACATATTTATAAAAATATGTAAATAAACATATTTATAAAAATATGTAAACCAACATATTTTATAAAAATATGTAAATAAACATTATTTTATAAAAATATGTAAATAAATATTTTTATAAAATATTTAAATAGACATTTTTAAAATATTGTAAACAAACATATTTTATAAAAATATTTAAACAAGCGTATTTCATAAAAATATCTAAACAAACATAATTTATAAAAATATGTAAATAAACATATTTTATAAAAAGATGTAAATAAACATATTTTATAAAAATATGTAAATAGACGTTTTTTTAATATTGTAAACAAACATATTTTATAAAAATATGTAAATAAACATTTTTATAAAATATATAAATACATATATTTTATAAAAATATGTAAATAAATATATTTTATAAAAATATGTAAATAAATATATTTTATAAAAATACGTAAATAAATATATTTTCTAAAAATATGTAAATAAACATTTTTATAAAATATGTAAATAAATATATTTTATAAAAATATGTAAATAGACATTTTTTAAAATATTATAAACAAACATATTTTATAAAATATGTAGATAAACATATTTTTAATATCTAAATAAACATATTTATCTTATTATGATGTCCTATAACTCCTCTCCAAGTTACCTCGTTTACGCCATCTCGTGCATTGAAGTTCCCCAAAAGGATAAGCTTGTCTCTATGCTTGACCATAATTATGACATAACGAAAACGATAATAAAAACATAATTTTCTTGTTTTGAGGTTTTCATCGTTAGAGCATAGCAGCTTACCAAGATAGAATTAGTGTCGTCCTAAAGACACAGCGGTCGTAGATGCCTTCCGGTATCGGTGACAAATATTTGACAATAATTGATTTCATGGAGAAACAAAAATTGATTGACGATGTTCTTCGTCGCTTTTGCCGAAACAAACAAACAAACAAACAAACAAAATATTTTTAGCTCATTTTACCTTCGTCTAATTTCTTCGAGATGAGTTTTACTCGAAGCCGCAAATTGCTGTGCTTTTTTCAGAGAAAGAGCAACAAGTGTTTTTTTTTCTGCTTAAGAGTTCTGGGTGTGTCCTGAAATGTGCAAACATTCCATGCACCAAAATAAGGTTTAAATTGTTTCTTTTTTTAACTGCCATATTGGATAAACAGAAATGGAATTGTGATTTTAGACTGAATAAAGTGTTTAATTGGGTCAAAATCAGACTTCTTTCTGTATCAGATTTTTTTATTTTCGATTCTCGATGTTTATCGGAGGAATTTCGCTACACAACATATCTAAGAACACCCCAAGACACATACAGTACATTTTCGTGAAATTTCAAAAAGATTGGCCCAGCGGTTTCAGAATCTATAGGGAACTCTCTCTCTCCCTCTAACACAGACACAAACAAAAGTGCCTAATATATATATATATATATATATATATATATATATATATATATATATATATAGTCATCCACACACAGTACTGTTTCGCTGTTTCACAGCTCATCAGTACGGCTAGACAGGCAACTAACTCAAGGCAGGATTGAAACCCGACCGTCTGTACGACAGTCAAGGCTCCCAACCATTACGCTATTGGCGGCTGCTGAGCGAGTAGTGAGTTTAACGATGTTTTGACATCGTCCGAAATACCTCCGCTCGATTTGTTTACACAAAGAGCGTCGCTTATATGCTAATGGTAATTCGTGTATCACTTCTCAATATGCTCAACTCAAGATGAGGAGCATTATATATATATATATATATATATATATATATATATATATATATATATATATATATATATACAGTATTAACAAAAACCAAGACTTCAAAAAAAAAAAAAAAGAATTGATAGCCACAAAAAGTGTAATTCATTGTAAGTTACAATTGTTTCAAGACTAATTGGACAAATTCAAACATTATGGCGTTTGAAAATTTTCACATAAATAGCCTTTCTTCAGACTTATTGAATAAAAAACACTTTAACAATAGAACATTATGTAAAGACATTTCCCTTAAAGGAAATAAAGCATGCGAAAACATTTATCCCGGACGCATCTTTGTCAGGAGCTTATTTAAATATTTATATATCTCCTAATTTTTGTATCACTATTTCAAAACCTGTCATAAGAAGTTACCACAAAAACTGTACCCATTTAATATCTTTTAATAATACTATTCGTTGATTTCTTAAATTATATTTCTATATTTCTTTATTTCACATAATTTTTTTTTTTTTTTAAATCTTTAGATTTTTATTTTTATATTTATAATATGGTCAAATCAACTAAGCTAAATCGTTACGATAATGTTAGTTTCGTATTCAACCTATGCTTGCATCTTTGTTTACAAAAATATCGGCTATCTTATTTCTTAGATTTAAGACCAGTTTAAGTTTATATTTTATTTAATAGAGAAATAAAGACCAATATAAACTTATACGTATTTAATCCTCATTCATCATTTAAGGTTAGGGATCTCATTCTATTTTTTATTCCATTATTCTCTTTAGTTCTCATCTATTGGGATTAGCGATTATCGGGTATTCTTAGCTTCGAAGGGAGATAATCCCGCTCGTTATTAATTTTTAAAAATTAGCTGAAATCATGGGAAACCAAGATTGTCGTAGGTACTCATAACAGTTAAAGAGAGACAACCAGGGCCGTTTGATGTTTCTAGTTTGGTAAACCCTAAAATGCGTCCATGATTTATTAATTAAACAGATACAGTAAATGCTAAGCTAGCTTATTCAACAAATTAAGATTTTAAAGTATATCTTTAATCCTGAAGCTGATTATATACTCATGGGTTTAACCTACGTCTACCACCCATCCATAATCTGCTGGGGTTATTCATGGCTCCAGAACGAAAATTACAATTCGTGAATTGTGTTTTTTGATACGTAAATAAAATAATATATACCCCATTAATAATTATTCTGATAATGAAACCAGTCTATAGCTCCAAGTGTGTTTTTACTCCGATAAAATGGTGTTTACCCTTGCATTTTATATATATATATATATATATATATATATATATACCTTAGGCTAATGAGAGAGTTCTTGCGGAATGGCTCCAGTTTTTTTTTTTTTTCGCTACTTTTTTTCTGTGATGCCCCAATACGCGTTTTGTGATTCAAACAGTAGAGTTGAATTCCAATTTCGCACAAGTAGTGCCCTCATAAAGCATCAACGATTCAAAGTTAAAACCAGGATTCGATCGAGTATCATCCGTGATCCTGCTGCCATAGTTGCAACGTTTCTGGAAGAAGCTCAGGAACTGATGAATCGTTTCGCAAGGGTTTACAATTAGCATAAGAAAAACTGAAGTTGTGCATCAACCTCCTTCTACACCAAAGCAGGTTTAAAAGTTCAAGCAAATTGTTCATGTTCACCAATTTCTAACTGTTCCCATAACATTGGATGGCAAATTCCTTAAGCATGTCAAATCCTTCACATATTTGGGGAGTAAGGCTTACATGCAATGCTGAATGAAATTGTCAACTGATTAACCAAAGCATTAAATGTTTCCGTAAACTCCGCCATCGCCTGTCAAATGATAGGGATATCAGATTTGACACAAAGATTCCGATTTATAAATCTTTGAGAATCTCAACGCTTTTGGTTGGATCTGAACCTTGGACCCTCCACCGGTTACAAATAAATCAATTTGCCGTATTCTATAAACGACACCTTCGTTCTATACGTAGCTATACACTTGGCGATAATATCCCAAATTATGAACTTCTTGAAAAAAATGTAATATTAAAACGTTCCTTATGCAATCACGTCGTCAGAATGCGTGATGAACATGTTCCAAAAAATCGGATATCTACTGAGCTTAAAAGCGGTAAACGATACATGGCTCCGATATAAGGACAAATTTGAGTACAATCTTTCTGCCCTTAATATACCAATAAAATCTTTTGAGGACTTAAAAGTTGATATGAACAAATGGTGACGCATGTGCGAGGATGAAATCAAGATTTTTTAAACGAATCGTATCAACAAACTAAAAAAAAAAGAAGGATTAAAGAGCAAGACACATGTCACACCAACCGACACTTATAACTAGGAGTGTGACAACAGAATAATCTTTTCATTGTTTTGACTCGGGAGTATATATCAGTTAATATTTTATATGTTTTTATATAGAGTGATGTGATTCTCGATTGATTAACTGTGTCTGTGTCGGATATATACTCGAGAGTTAAAACAATCATAGGAATATTCTGTTGTCATAGTCCTAGTTATAACTCATGCTTTGTGGTCTTGTTTCTAGATCACTTGCTGCGCTTAAAAGTCATTTCCGACATAAACATTCGAATTGATCATGAAATTGTTAGACACTTATACGTCAAAATCGACGGGAGAATCCATCCTTTAAAGAACCGTTTAAATTAAACTATATTAAACTGTCGCTATATTTCAAGGAGGTTAGATAACATAAATTAAAATAAATATCATGAAACTCTATGGTGTATTAATGCTGCAGATAAAAGTAAACTTAATGGTTTACACGTTATGCTAAACAGAGCTCATATATATGAATTAATTGCATAATAATTTGTGACATTTCAAAACGTAGCATCCAACAATGTTTATCCATACGTATATATACGTTTCACATTTTTATTATTACTAATACATCGAATTACAAATTTGATAAACTTATTTTTTTACCTCTTTTTTTTCAGCATATAGACTTTTATCGCTTACAATTTAAGGTGAATGGAAATATTCGCAATTAGTTCATATAAAACATTTCTGAAAATGAACGCTTTCTCATAAAATATTTGAAAGATTTCGCTTATTTAGTAGTAATTAATTCCAAGAAACAATTAGTTTATGATCCAACGGATCAAGAGTCGTTTAGCAAAATCCGTATTCTCCTTTGCTGAAGGCCATTGCTTTTTTTTTTTTTTTTTTGCTTTTTTTTTCAACCATGCACCGAACCTTGAGGGAAAGATGTTATATAAAACAATTAGTTAAAAAAGAAAAAAGAAAATTCGTTAAATGTATTTAACTGCACTTAATTGAACTGTTGATCTCAACGTTAGTCTCTTATTCCTAGGTCACTGTGACCTGCTGAATGTTCTGGAGCATTATTGAAATCGGTAATTGTTTTCTCAATGAAAGAAATTATTTTTTTTTTTATAAATAGGTGAGCGTCTGTCAGCCTGTCCGTCTTTTTCGATCTCTCCATCTCACCCTATCTCTATAGGTCTCCTTTCTTGGTTTGCCTTCTCCACACACGTAAATCTACTTACTCTCCTCCATCTCTTTCACTAGCTATTTTTACTTCTACCTCTATCTTGTATACTTCTATCTTGTATACTTCTCTCTCTCTCTCTCTTTCTCTCTCTCTCTCTTTCTCTCTCTCTCTCTGCTCTCGCTTTCTCTCTCTCTTCCTGAATCTGTCCTTTTCGTTTTATTTGTTTGCCCTCTCGCCCCTATACACACTTAACCTCTTTTTTTATATATCTCATCCTTTTCTCTCTCTCTCTCTCTCTCTCTCTCTCTCTCTCTCTTACTCTCTTTCTATATCTCTCTCTTTCTATATATATGGGGGGGATGTTGCTGTTGTCATTAGCGATGAATTAAATTCGGTATGATTTATTGTCCCCTCAGAGTCAGGAAAAGTAATTCCTTTTAGAACTGAAAAGTCATCCTATATTTTTGGACGTGTAGAAATGCATATTTTTACTCGAATCCATAACTGAACTCAGATCAACTTCTAGATCAACTGCATATTTCAACTGATCCAAGAAAGATGGGCAAGAAGCAACACCAGAATAGAAGGTGGTGTCATCAGCATAAATGTTAATTTTCTAATAATAATTCTCTGGAAGGTCATTTAGGTAGAGAAGAAACAGTGTTGGACCTACAATAGAACCCTAAGAAACATCGGAATTGATAGGGAAAGAAAATGAAGATACCCCATTAAGAGTTACTCGCAAGGACTGGGACAAAGGTTGAATAATTTCGATAGGATAGAAAAAAATTCAGGCACACAACGTTTGAGAACAACAACAGGAATCAAATCAGGACCAGAAGCCTTGGATTGGTCAAGATCAGAAAGAATTCTAGCAGCAATCTTTGAAATGATTATTACAGAATCAAGAGTTTGATTAATTTTCGAAGGAAAACCTGCAAGAACACCACCAAAATCATTGATACAAGAATAGTCAGCAGAAAGAGAATAGTCTTATCTTTTGAAGATGAAAAGATCTGAAGACCATTAAAAAGAGGAGGAATAGCAGACTTGCCATTAATTACGCTATTACAGATTCTCCAAAAAATCACGCGAGCCGACATTTTGAAATGAGATAGAGTCACAAATCCTTTGAGAATAACTTGACTTAACCTCAGAAATTGCCCTCTTATTTCTAGCACTTCTGTAGAATTGTCTAAAAGCCTCAGCACCATCCCGACGATACTGATTGAAGTAATGATTACGATGGCCAATGGCAGAAGCACAAACAAATGAAAAATAGTGAGGAGGATGAGGTTTTGTTTGAAACTGACAATGAGGAATGAAGGTATCAATTCTAACAATCAGTAACCTTCTTAGCAGCAGCATTCAGAGACAAACCAAAAATAAGAAGTCACGTATGGCAGGAGAATGAGGAAGTAAATGTCGTTGTTACAACAAGTAAAAGCGAGTTGATGTTCTTTCCTATTCTTTGTCTATTTTGCGACTGAGGCTACAACGTGTTGGGTAACATTACAGATAATCGGCAACTCTAAACTCTAGACCACATTATGGGTGCTATCTTTAGAGATAAAACTCGTATATTTTTATTTGATGAGTATTTTGATGTTTTTTACTTTTGTATATCAGGTATATATAAACATTGGAATACACATATATACACATATATATATACATATATACTCATATATATATATATATACAAATATACATACTCACATATATATACAATTATATCTATACACAACTATATCTAAAAATATATTTATACACAAATATATACAAACACATCAAACCACACGTATATATATATTCATACATATATATACAAATTTATCTATACACATATATACATATATACACACATATATATATACACACATATGCATATACTCACACAAATATACATATATACATACACACATATATACATATATATATGTATATACGCACATATATTCATATACATATACATAGATATATACATACATATACACGGACATATATACATATAGATACACACATATATCCATTATATACACAAATATTTATACACCTATATATACAACGATGATTGCAACGTCTTTTAAGACGACTGCCACTCTATCAGACACAAGTCCATAAGCCAAAAAATGACTTCCATCGCCACAGGACTATTTTAATAGACAAATGCCTGAGGGAGTATCTATACACAGATAATGTTACAGAGTCTTAGCTTTGTACGACAGATAAGTCTCTTTTGGTTCAAAATGTTGACATCCAGCAACAAGCAAGAGCAAAATAGTCAGCAACAAGTAAAAATGCAGACCAGCTTAATGCGGGTGCTGGGCTCCCGCTTCGTGTTTTTTTTTTTTAATCAGAGAGTTCCTTCTCCTAGAGAGGTTGCCTTCATCACGGCTTACGAGAGTCCTCTCCACCCCAACACACACATACATACACACAAACACACAGGATGCTATTTGGCCGTTGATAACGAAAAAAAGATCATTCGCCCTTTGGAAGGTCTTGTTTTTAATTCTTTAGAGAGACTAGCCACCCTCCTCACCAAAAAAGTCTGGTGGGGGGAACCAGTTTAGTTGCCGATGACCCGACCATGAGGCAGGTAGTATTGGATTACATGGTACCAGTAGCATTTGCCATGACTTATACCTATATATACATATATATGAACATATACATACATATATATAAACATATATTAACATATATATGAGCATATATATAAACAGATATATATATATATATATATATATATATATATATATGGGTTGATATATATGCACATAACTATACATATTTAGGCACATATATATGTACATATATATGCACATATATGTATACATATATATGCACATATCTATAAGCATATATATGCACATATATATATACATATA
>NC_136523.1:61342811-61450642 GCF_053919585.1 Euprymna scolopes | reverse complement strand
GCGGTCCCTAGTCGCATGTATATCTCCGTTAGCGAAGATGACGACGTTAGGTTTTTGAACTTTTTTCAATACAATTACATACAGCAACTGAACTTCCCAAATTGGTCACCCATTGGAGTAATGACCAGATTCAACGTTGCTTAACTTCAGTGATCTGATGGGAACCGGTGCGTCAACCTGATTATGCTGTATTATATATATATATATATATATATATATATATATATATATATATATATATATATATATATAGTTATGCATATATACAAAATAATAACAGTATAACTACATTCCAATTTCCAAATACTTATTTTTTTTTATCAAATTTTGTAAAAATTTCAGCACATTTTTACGCAGAAACAATCACATTATTATTATGTCAACATAGAATCTTTTCATGTGCATATGCTTCTGAAAAAGAATTTTTTTGCTTGGAAAGAATTATGCATACTCTGAAAATATAATTCCATTGAAGATGCATGCTTACCTGGGCTGCCATCTTGGAATATATATATACTAGCATTTCAGTCCGGCTTTGCTCGGGCCCAATGTACTGTTCATAACTTAATATGCATATGTACATATATATATTAAAAAAGTTTGACTCATGTCCAGGTAACCTACATCTAAAATTTCAAATGTTTAGACCAAAAAATGGCAAAGGAGTTTGGTAGAGTCTGCAAAGGTACACCCTTTCAACTTTGACCTGTTTGCAGTCAAATTTCCGCCCGAAAGCTGATTAAAAAGCTCACTGTATGTATGGATTCCCTTTATGTAAAATTTACAATGTTTAAACCCAAACTTAGCTTAATAGTCTTCTAGAGACTGTAAAGGTAAAATCTTTTGAACTTTGACCCTTTGGCAGCCAAATTTTTGCCCCAAAATCGATTAAAACTCTTGCCCTATGTCTTAATACACAATGTAAAATTTCAAATGTTTGGACCAGAAATTGGCTGAGTAATTTGGTAGAGACAGCAGAGATCAAATTTTTTTTTTTAACTTTAACCCGAATTTTGACCCTTTAACATTTGTTTTCGACTCAAATCAAATTAAATTAAAAAGTTGGATCCATGTCCAAGTAATCTACATCTAAAACTTCAAGTGTTTAGACCCAAAATTTACAGTGTTTGGTAGAGTTTTCAAATGTTAAATCGTTGAACTTTGACCCCTTGACAGCCAAATTGACAGGCTAATGAATTAAAAGGATTTTCTTAAATCTCAATATCCCTTATGTCAAATCTCGAGTCTGTAGACTGAAAAATTATTGAGTAGTTTTGTAGGGAAATGTACACAGAAACACACACGTACATATAGACAATTTCACTTTTGTAGATATATAGATGGCTGTGTAGGCAAACTTAAGCGCTTTAATTTTGATGGATATCACATGATCCTGAGGTTGGAATATAGGATTCCAGAGCTAAAAAATTTATATCTGATTCCTCCAAAGTTTTGAAGTCTGTATTGGAAAATTAGATACGATTTTGTTATATTTTAAAACCTAACACTTGCTATGGAGTTTATATGACTGTTTGAAAAATGATTTCATTTGTGGTACCCTAGTGCATCAAAATAGCTCAATATATCGGTTAAAAACATAAAACATAATGTTAGTTCCACGTTTATCTTTACGATTATTGTTTGTATTTCACTTCCTGTTGCTCCTTCGGTTTTAATTTTTTACTGTATCTTTTGTTTATTAAATTATTAGGTGAAGGTACAGAATTGGTTAAGGAAGCCCCTCCCCATGTTAAGAAGGGTTTTTCTCAATAATAACGCTATTATCCAGAAAAAAAACCTATTCTTAACATGAGGAGGGTCACCTGGAAATAAAGTGGAAACAATGGTCATAACAATAACCAGTTCCATTAAAGAACAAGATAGTAGTGATGGGACGATTGCAATATTTTCCCCCAATTCCAATTCTGTTACAATCACTGGTTTTGTTACAATCACCAATTCTGTTACAATCACTGATTCCATACTAAATTTCAGATTTTGATTCATTTACAGATTCCAATTTTTTATAAATCTCTAAATATTTAACTATAGATTTGTCATTTTACCTAAAAAACATGTTAAACGTGCAGATATTTTCTTAAGGGTAACAATACATTTGTCGGGTATAGTCTATACAGATTAGCTTTGCTAATAGTTTGAAATCAGTAAATATTTATTTTAACATTCCTACCAGCAGTGGAAGATTTTATTTTAAACAAAATCAAATAAAAAAGACTGAAAAGAATCGTTTTTTGGCGTCGCAAAATAGGCACAATCCAAATATCAATTGCGATAACCCAAACAGTTCCGATTTTTTCCAATTCCTGATTCTGATTAATCGTCCCAACACAAGATATTAATAATAAATTCATGATGGACCAAAGAAAAAGCGTTCAGAATAAAATAAAATAATACCTCCATGTAATTTACCTGGATTTATCAGTTTATATCAACCAAACAGACAATCAGTGGATTAAAATATCAAACATGAAATTAATATCAGAAATATCCAGAACCCTGTTCAAGAACTTCAAATGTGTGGAACACATTGCCACAGGACTGCTTCTCTGCTCAATATAATGCTCTTCAAGTTCAATGTCAATAAATTCTCCTTTTGAGTAACTGATTACTCTGCCCATCTCATCCTCATTTCCAATCAGGAAGAATTTCCATGAACAGAGTTTCTTTCCAAAAACAGCCCATCATTTCTGCAGTGCTGTTCCATATGATCATCTTAAGTTCAATGTGTTATCAAATAGCCCTCAAACTGTCCTCTTAAATAATCAATACTGCCCAAATCACCATCTTTTCCAATCAAGTAGAATTTCCCAAGAACTTCCTGCCTATGGAACACATTATTACAGTACTGATTCCCTACTGACTACAACATAGTCATCTTCAAACTAAGTGTCAATAAACACTTGTCAGTAATGGTACTATAAGTAATCTCATAGTATTGCTCATCATGCAACTGACAATCTCATTATTCTTTATCCTTAAGTAGCTTTTGGCCTTGTTCAGTTCCGTCTCATCAGTAAAATAAATTTCAATCTGTGACACAAACGAGAAATGCTTATCAAAACCGACAAATTCTGAAGAGAATCGTTTGTGATTCATGAGAGAATTACAATTTTATTACAATTTCTTGCCTTTACGTTTGAGTTATGAAACATACTTCAGCAATTTATGACACAGGTTCAAATCCTGTCATGGGTCGGCATTTTTCTCAAATCTTTATTCAATGTTTCATTTTCCAAATGAGTGTTTTTTTTTTTGTTTTTTTTTTTTTTTTGTGTGTGGTTTGTATGAACTCATAAATAGATGAAATTTATTGTTTATTAAAATATGTATTTATGTATGTTTTAATGTTTTTTTTTTTGTTTTTTATTTTTGTGTGTGGTTTGTATGAACTCATAAATAGAGAAATTTATTGTTTATTAAAATATGTATTTATGTATGTTTTAATGGTTTTTTTGGGGGGTTTTTTTTTTGTGTGTGGTTTGTATGAACTCATAAATAGATTAAATTTATTGTTTATTAAAATATGTATTTATGTATGTTTTAATGGTTTTTTTTTCTGATTTCTCAAAGAAAAGTCTATTTTTCTCTCCAAACAAAGGAGTCAAATTTTCACCTCCAATTTCTCAACAAATACAAAAGTATTTTTCTCTCAAATTTTTCAGTGAAGAAGTGCCCAACTCTCTTCTTCAATTTCTCAACAAATATGAGAGTCTATTTTTCTCTCAAACTTCTCAATAAAGTAGAGTCCAACTTTCCCTCGAATTTCTTAATGAAGGAGACTCAAAATTTCTCAAAAGAGAGTCTAATTTTCCCATTCAATATTTCAATAAAAGATAATCCAATTGTCACAAATGTTTCAATTCATTTTCTAGCTAATTTCTCGATAAGGGACAATTTGTCCATCCAATTTTTTTAATTTCCTAATTGCTTAAATTTACATTAAGATTATATATATATATATATATATATATATATATATATATATGTGTGTGTGTGTGTTAATATTTAAATATTTTTTTAGAAAAAACAATGTTCTTATTAATTTAAATTAGCATAATTTTTGTCAAGAACAAGTACTGACAAATACTCTCGCCTATACTGATATAAACATGCATTATTTTACAACCTGAAATGCATATGTACTCCAGTTTGATATTCAGGATCTTGTTTTAATGTATTAATAAAAATATCTAGGATTTTTTTATTAAATTTTTAACATTTTTGTATTTTTCATATTTGTTTTTTTTTTTTTGTTGCTTACCTTTAAGAGTTTTTGGTGTTGAATTCATTGCTGTGTGTCAAGAGCTCAGCCATAAATTAATCAGAATTATGCTGCCATGATGACCAACGTAATTATATTCTTTTCATTGGCACAATAAATAATATTATCATTTTTTTTTCACATTAAAAAATGGGAGGTGGTTTTAGCACAAGATTATGAATCTTATTTTGAAGGTGTATATATTACCTATGCACTCTCTCTCACACACACAAACACAGACATATGCTTACACACACATATACACACACATATATATATGCATAAATATATACACATACATGCATATATATTTACATATACATACATAAACATATATACACACAAATTTATATACATATATAAAGACAAAGAGAGAGAGAATTTGAATGCCTACTAGACACTATCCTCGAGCGTCTAAGGTTTGTCAGAACAATTTGGCATGAGGATACTTTTCCTGAAAGTAAGGTCCTTAAACTATATCCAGTGGTGAGGCCCAGCTTGCGGGATTTAAGGAGTGTGGAGCCACCCTTTAATTACCATTGCTCCCAGGTCCACTCTGACCCGGAGTGGTAGTACCTGTTAGGGTCCCAACTATGAGTTAAATAGAAACCAGCTTGAAAACAACAAATATATTCTATCAAAAAATTTTTCTTCAAAATTTTTTGATTCGGCATTAAATAACCCAAAAAGGGTTGATATGCCGTAAAACAAAAACAATCAACCAATCTGACTTAATATTCAAAATCACATAGTAATCGCAACACAAAAAAGATCTCCTCGGTATGGCTAGCCAACACTAGCTTTTACGAGGAATGGTGCACTTTCTCTAAGTGATGTTACCTCAAGTAATAGCAAGAAGATGGATACTCCACCAGATTAGATAAAATCTTGTCCTTGAATCCAGTAAGACCAAGAGACCTAAATGAAAGATATGCTACAACGTATGAAAATGGTTAATTGGGGAAAGAAAAATTACATCCCCAACTTCTTTACTAACACGATGTTTGATAAAACACAACTTTCTATGCATTCCATATACGGATCAAGTGTTAGTCCTAGGAAAGAGGGCCCCTTGACTTCTGAGAACTTTGAAGTAAAATGAAACACACATATACACATGCATACATATATAATACACACATAAAATGTATGCGTCAATTTTTGTGAATTTCTCAGTGGTGCAGACTATACAGCTGGAACCCACATTTGGTATATTTATCACTATCATAGATCTTATACCAAATAATGTAATACCTAATAGGGTCGCCTGGGCGATGTTTTGTCATGCGATTGGTTTGATTGCTTATTTGAGTATTTATGAGATTTTAAAACTGGAGGAAATCAATGTTTGTGTTTTTTTTTTTTCATTGCTTTCTTTTTTTAAAAGAAATATTTCAATTTTTCTTTTTGTACATGAATAATAAAAACAATAATAATAAAAAAGAAATAATTATCAATAATAACATTTATTACTTTACAACTGTTTTTTTTTTTTCATTCTTTTCAACGGATATTAATATACCACGTGACATTTAGCGTAAGTTTTTGATCACTTGTTTTCTGAGGCGTCCCCTCCATCTCAAATAATTTACAAAAAAAAAAGTTAAAAAAATAAAATCATAATAAAAAAAAATTATACAAATTAGATATTGTTTTTTTTTTTGCAGTACTTAAAAAAAGGGGGGGGACAAAATAAATAAAAAAAAAAATTACCCCTAAAAGTTCTTTCGTCTAAAAGTCACAAGGAAATGTTTCAGAATGTTGAATAAAAATAAATTAAATAAATTAAATAAAAAAACTGAGACTTGAGGATTTCTTTTTTTGTTTGGTGTTTTTTTTTTTTCTTTCTCTTTCTTGTTCTTCTCCAATTCCTGTGGAATCATCCGTGGTTGAATCTTCCGAATGACATGACAAGAAAATAAATCCTTGGAACAAAAGAGTCAAATCCTTTAAAATCATCGTTCTTAATGGCAATAAGAAGTGGATAAGGAATTTGTTGGAGATTCTCGATTTAACAATTGATGTTTTTGCAGTTGTTCACTATAGGGGAGGGGAGGGATTGACAGCAGGTGTTTGAAATTGAAAAGCATTGTGTTTGGATCTAGATTTATTTACCTATGGCCGTATACAACAAGAGACAAGTGTGGGCCAAGAGAAGCGATCGAACCCTGAACTCTGAAAGTAACAAGATAGTTTTCTACCTTCATCTATTTTCCTGTTTTTTGGGGGGGTTTTTTTTTTGCATGTTTTTCTATTCTCAAAGATATGTACGACTATATTCATGAAAGAAAAATGTAGTAAAATATTACGAACCTTTATACTTGTTCCTCAATAAAGTTATACCATAGCATAGTTTAAAGTCAGTTTGGGAGCAAAAACGAGCTTACATGTGCATGAGGAGAAAATTCAGAGCATACTTGACTAAAATTCAAGCTATCATATGAACACTGTCTTCAGAGATAATGAAACATTTAAGGTAGATTTTTATCATTAAATAATAAGTAGATATAACTATGGTGTGTTATTTTAAAATATTCATAGTTTTATTACTATTTAATTTATATTTTTTAATAACTCTTTAAAAATGTCAGCAGACTACTTTATTTTTGAAGTTGATTCTCATAGAAATCACTTTTAACTATACAGAAGAATTGGGGGTTTTATATATTGTTAAACATTTATATATATATATATATATATATATATATATATATATAAATATAAATAATGGTTGAGTATATATATAACAATAATAAATAATGAAAAACAAAGCTTGTCTTTAGACCTTACTTCAGTTTAAAAGCCAACCCAATTACCAGAAATACATTCTTTGTAACATATATATATATATATATATATATATATATATATATATATGGCAAAGTAGGGATGAAATAAAAACTTTGACTGACTTGTTTTCAATACATCTTCGATTATTAGGCAATCTCATCTTTTAAAACAGGGGGTCAAGGGTGATAACATATGTTCAAACAGAAAATTACCATACCGCATTATTATATAGATGATCGCTTGGATTTGTTCCAGATTCACACTTTTGATATTTTGTTGCATACCTCATGCCATTAAAAATAATATATATATATATATATATATATATATATATATATACCACTAGTGAATATATCTTTACACTTTACTGCAGTTTCATGGCAGACTAAACAGTCAAAACGTAGTCTTGTCACATACATGTGTGCATAGTTATATTGAATTCCAAACTCGGATGCAAATACATACAAAATATGAATCTATAGTATAGCATTAAAGTATTATTTATTGTTAAAAAACTATCTGAAAGCATATTGAGCACTGTGTGCAATAACTGCTGTCTTGGTTTGGCTCTGTTCCGATTGCTACGTGTTGAATTCTCATGTTATTTATATATATATTTATATATATATATATATATATATATATATATATATATAATATTATTTATAATGTGTGTGTGAGAGAAAATGTATATATATATATATATATATATGTATGTATATATATATATATATATATATATATATATATATATATATATATGCATGTGCTTTTATAAAATCATTGTTGATGTGCATATATTGATGGAAATGCCTCAGCCATGCATCCTTAGGAAAGTCGCGCAACACTCGACTCATTAGAACGCAACATATCCAAAGCTAATATATCTGTGTGCATATATTAACAAGAACTTTTTAAAAATATGTGCCTTTTTATTCCAGATAATCTAGAAATATCAAGATGGCATTCAACTAAGGTCAGACAGGTGTCTGCATAATACATGCACACACATGAAATAATGCACATGCACGCACGCACATGAAATAATACACATACACGCATACACACCCAAACCCATATAAAATAATACATTTACACGCACACACATGAAATACTGGCACTGATTTATTTTGTTAGAATATCAAAATAAAAATATTAAAAATAAAATTATGAATACAAGATCATTCCAAAAATTTCTAAGACTCCCACAAGATTTTAGGTATAAATTTCCTTTTATCATTTTAATTATTCAGATGATTTTGCAATTTTGGATGTAATATGGTGCAGCAATTTTTTGGTCAACTTAATCTTTGACCTTCTTTAATCATTTCTTTTCAAATGTGGAATTTTTTAGGCCAAATTCAGGAATCTATCCGGAATTTTGATTCCAAGTTTGGCATATTAGCATTGAACTACTATTATCATCTTGAACGTCATTCTTACAACATTTCAGACAATGTAACCTCCAACTTTCCTCTGGTATATCTTGTTGAACTCAGGAATCTTCATAATCAATTTGGGAATCCGTATCGAATTTTGAATGGAAACATTTAGTAATTTGTAAGATTGGCATAAAGTTTACCGAATTTGGCACGAAGATTATCAACAAGAAGTACCTAAACAGGTTACATCAGCTGAAATGATGCGTCAATAACATCCCAGATGAGAACACTAGTTCACACAATCCAGATTATTAATCTTTATCTCAAAAATTTCTAAAACATAAAATGATCACCTGGCATGAATGGTTACTTCAGCTCATCAAACCAATACTAATATTATGGTTAAGCAGTTGAAGTACTTGTCCCCGTAAAGTGGTATGTTATTTTTTAAAAAAATAATTTAAACATACTTTGTGGGTGATGCATAGAATTTTTTGAAATAGGCTCAAATATTTGGGTTTTGTTGGAAGGAGTATTTTGTGTAAAAAGGCTCAGCGAGATCTTATTCCATCAACAACAAAAAAAAAAAAAAAAGAGAAGCTGTTATCTACAAAAAAAAAAAAAAAATCAGAAATGGGTTGTTTTTAATTTCAAATGGATGATAATTAAAAAAAAAAAAAAAAGAGAAATAGAATGTTTTTCTTTTTATAAACTTTGATTTTGTTTGTATATCTACATCAGAGTGAGGATGACTTTTTGTCAGGACCAGCTGATTAATGATGATGATATTATTATCAACATCATGTTTTTTTTTAGTCAAATTGCGGTTATAGTTTAACATATGAACATAATAACAGATTTACTCTTTTTTATATTGATGATGGAATATACATGCATATATATTATATATATTTTATCAAATTCGTCCAAATTCACACTAAAAATGGGTTCAAACTCAAGTGTTTATATACTAAAACCCAAAATATATAATTTAATAAATATTCTGAATTTATTTCTAAAACCATCTGCATTGTTTCTGCCTATATCAATTTGATTGGAAATAAAGGTTCACTAAGGAAGCCTTTTGAAAACAGGTTATGAGTTTATTATTCATTTATTTATTGCGGACAATCCTTATCTTTTAGTTGTTGTATTTTGCCCATTATGCCTCTGGCCTTCGTCGGATAGGAACTCTGAATCTCCTTACACCATTCTCAGCAATTACTGCCTTCCATAGTTGTTGTCATCTTTTTGCCAATGGAAGGCAGTCATTGCTGAAAATGCAGTTCCTATCCTATCGTGGTTGCCATCTGACAAAGGCCAGAGGAGTAGTTGGCCAAAATGTTGTAAAATAACAACTAAACAATAATAGTTCGCAATAAATAAATGATTAAATAATAAATAAATAATAAATAAATGAATAAATAATAAATAAATAAATGATTAAATAAGAAATAAATAATAAATGAATAAATAAAACTCATTTCAATAATAAATTCCAATTGGTTAAATAAGTTTATTATTTATCAAGAAAAAATGCAGCAGAAACAATTATATGAATAAAGATGTTTTTTATAAAGTAAACTTAGAATATCTATTAAATTGTGTGTGTGTGTGTGTGCGCACGCGTGTGTGTTGAAAAGAAAATGTAAACTTTTGGCTAAGCTGAAGGAAAACTTACAGAACAAGCACATAACACTGGTTTTATAGAGCCTGAACCAACTTCATAACATGACACTAGTCTGTCGCCGGTTTCATTTGCTGCAATGGTGCCTAGTTATATAACTTTGTTAACAATACCTAGTGTTCCCCAAATGGTCACCCATCTCCATCTAAGTACTAATTAGGTTCAATGTTGCTAAACTTTGCTGATCCAACAAGAACCAGTCCATCAACATTGTTTGACTGTAAACCGTGTGTGTGCGAATGCGTGTGTGTGTATGTATATTCAACAGACTACTCATAACCAAATATGTGTATGGTGGTTGTATGCATATATTTGTAGAGGTTTGTATAGAACAAGAGTGTTAAAGCTGTCAGTGTGTGTGTTGTGGAGGGGGGGGGGGTCTTGAAAATTCTTTTACCGTTTTCAAATGTTTTAAAAACAAAATCTTTGAAATTTCCAGCATTTTTTTAAATAATAATAATGATGATAATAATAATAATGATAATAATAAGGACTAAAAATTAGGTTTAAAAAATGATTTTTGCATGTTTGGCCATCCATATATATTCAGATTATTTCATAGAAAGAGGAAGAAAGAAAAATCCCAATATTCGTCTAAATCCCCTACTATGTTTTCAAGTGGTCACCATCATTAAAATGAGAAGATATTGGTCACAATATTAGTGAAGGTATTTTTTTTTTCTTCTGTTTCTTGTGAGGAGTAGGGGTGGGGCATGGTACTTTTTAGAAGCTAGTAGAAAGGTTTAATGGTGGGGTGGGGGAGTAGAGGGTTTGTGTGCTCACCCCTCTTTTTTTTCTTTTTTTTTTTTTAATATACCATCGCTGCCTTTGTGGGGGAGGGGGGTTAGAAATGATTTTGAATATTTAACCATAAAATATCTTTCTTTTTTTTTTTTTTTTTTAAATAGAGTATAAAGAAATGCATGATGCTGCATTTAATTTTTTTTTTAATTTTCAATGTCATTTTTTTTTTAATTTTTTAAATTATTTTTTGAAGTTTTTAATTTTTTTTTTAATTGGATGGAAAGACTATAACAATTTTTTTTTGAAATTTCACTTTTTTAAATTTTCAACTTTTTTTTAAAATTATTATATTTTTAAAATTTTTTTTTTCTTTTACAACCTTTGTGAGATAACTGGACTTTTGGGCCAGTATTAGCTTGTAATATCCGAGTTTCAGCGTGAGAGGTAAGAGGGAAGGGGGTTAAACAACAGAAACAATATTTATGTATTTATACTGCTTTTTTTGGTATTTTTTTAAAATACTTTGGGGATTTTCTTTCTTTTTAATTGTGAGATTTCCAAGAAGTGAAAATCTTGAAAAATATTTGAAATTTTCAAGATTTAAAAAAAAAAAAAGGAAAAAAAAATATTTTATTTATATTTTTTTATTTTTTTAAATATAATTAAAGGTATTTTATTTTTTAAATAATTTTTTTTTAAATTAATTATAGATTTTTCATATATATATTATATATACATATGTATATATATTAAGAAAGAGATTTTTTTCAAACTTTCATTTTTTTTTATAGATTTTATATTCACATATTTTATAAATAAGTATTTTTTAGTTTTTCTTCAGTATTATCCTCATATTAGTCATTATTATTTTTATCATTATCAGTGTTTTTGATATAACAATTCTCACTATGTATTGTAAATACAAGTCTGGTTTTATGTTAAATAGATTTGTTATTGTGTAGAAAAATAATATTGCAAGTTTCAATGAAAATAAACAAACAATTTGCTTTTTTATTTAATATTTTAAAACGTTCTTTGTGAATTAAAACAGGCAGCCATCTTGAAAACTAAATTTATAATTATAATTCAAGAGAAGATAACTCAATCAGCTTAAATCGTGGCTTAATCTGTCTAAGTTATCTTCTCTTGAACCTAATTACTAAATTTGCTTCGAGTGAGAGTTTAAAATTTCAATCTAATTAAAAAACAAAATTACAGAAAAACCTTTATGATGTACGTACCTATCATTCAACAAAAATGTCATGTTCCAAAAATCACAAACTGATCAAATATTTTTTTTTTAATTAAGAAAATCAAATTTTATGAGAAAGCAAGGATTTTATGTCTTGATCTGCCATTTAATTAATAAAGTGGTTACCTCTACCTTAACAACCTCTCCAGAAATAAGATACAAAAATCAGCCTTGTAATGGCTGATATATTATTAATTGCTAAAAATTGTAAAACAATGATTTTCTATATAAAATATCTACTCAATAAATTTACATAATTTTTGGAATATGACATTTTTGTTCTGTTATGAGTACGTATATAAACATTTTTCTGTATTTTTTTATTTTTTTTTAATTTGGTTGAATTCTGAACTTGCACTTTGCTTCATTTATCTCCTCTACAGCAAGTTAGACCCTAGGTCAAGTGTGGTTTTGAAAAGCCAGCGCACTAGAAGTGTACTCTGGCCCACAAAAAAATGCCTCAGCAGTCTTGTCAGCATTTGCCCGTAAAACTGGAGTGTGTAAGCAACCTGACATCCAGTTGTAAGGTTCTGGTGGGGAGATAACAACTATACAATGTGTGTAAATATCCCCACTAGACCATCCGTAAAATGTTGACTAGTGTAGCAGCACGTCCAGGGGCGATAGACGAGAAATAACTGATGGAAATAAGTCACATACCTTCCACTATGATTATGCAATCAGTACAGCTATGTACTTAGAAAATGGAGTTGTTAAACTTGACAGTGATATGGGACAAAAAGTTATTAGCAAAAAAGCTTAACTTTTCTCAAAGGGAGAAAGTAAAGCCTGGGAAAGTGAACCTCCAAGAACATAACAGAACCACATCACAGCTTAACAGAAATAAAGCCGTTATCTTTAAAATTGTCCAGACTGTTGGGCTGACTTTGGAGAACATATCCTTAACTTGGTAGGAATAGTAACAAAACCACAATCAAACTACTTGTCACGGACAAATCCTTAGCTGACACGAGCAACACCTACTGTGCCTGTTTGCTTCTTGCAAATATGATAGATGGTAGCAATTTATAAACACTTTTTCGGAAGATGAAAAAATTTGAAAATCTTAAATGAAACAAATTGCTTGTTTCATTTCAGTGAAGCTCAAAACATTATTTTCCGACACAATAACAAATCTATG
Organism: Euprymna scolopes; assembly: GCF_053919585.1. Taxonomy (NCBI): domain Eukaryota; kingdom Metazoa; phylum Mollusca; class Cephalopoda; order Sepiida; family Sepiolidae; genus Euprymna; species Euprymna scolopes. The sequence goes on along the minus strand of NC_136523.1, from coordinate 61,437,364 downwards.
AAACAAGAGAGACTCATACGTACGGTACTTAGCAAGAATTGTTATGTCTCGGAGAATCCGATTATCATCATTATTATTGTTGTGGTTGTTGTGGTTGTTGTCATCTCGCTTTGCAAATAATATATATCATAGCTTTTTCAAATAGATTACTGCTTTTTTTTCATGGATAGTTTTCAAAGTTCCTTGTTTGACGTAGATCAAAGATTTTGTTGCTAGATGACATTGTGAAAGAAAGAAAAGGGGGATTGTTGGGGGAAGGAGAGAAATGAAAACGTTTTGTTTACAAGCTAATTGTCATAGTGGCATATAATACCTCGCGTGTGACTGTTTGGCAATAAACTCTGGTACACATATCCAATTATGTAGCAACGGTTTCATTGAAAAGTCTTTCAAACAATTGTCATCATCATCATCGTAGTCGTCATCATCATCGTCATCGTAATGAATATGAACATTTTTATCACTGGTTCTCTCAGAGAGTCATAGTGACGAGGAAGGGGTTCGGTTTCCAAGGGTCAGCTGCCCAGTTCCGTTAACGTAGCCTTCACTGTCGATGCTACTCCGATCCTCGCTATCATCGCTTTGCGTACTGTTATAGCCTAAGATATCAACATCATCTGAAAGAAAGAAAGAAAACGTATTAAGAATAATAAAAAAGGGAAAAGTAAAGATGTTGCAAGAAACAAAGAGAATATTTGGTTTTAGCAGAGGCAAAAAGGCGATAACAGAATTATATTTCGTTTTCTATACTAGAAATTATACTGAGTTTATAACACTATAATACGAATGGAGATTATAATGACTGGCCGAGATCAAGACTTGATGACGAATGCTTTTAAGGAAATGAGTGGTCTCAGCAATGACAACAAGTACACATTCATTCACACAAAAGTAGAGAGTCTGAACCATGTGACATCTTTTTATTGAATTTTTTAAATTTCATTTTCACCCCAAACAAGGCACAGTGCCACTTTCAAGTAGGGGGCTACTATCGGGGACGTAAGTTGCAGTGATGTTATGAAGGGAGAGGAGTAGGAAGATGTCTGTTCACATTACACTTGAACTTCTGCATGTCAGTACAGTTGGAAAAGCAGAATCCCAGAAGGGAGTTCCAAAGTCTAGCAGTTCTGGGGAAGAAACTATTGGAGTAGAAGGCTTTCTTACATCTGGGGATCTCTACTGTGTAGGGGTGGGATTTGGCTGCTTGTCAGGTTGTCAGGGGTATTTATGTCAAGGGGGTACAAATGCTTGTAGTTCTATTGAAGCATTCACCGTTAAAATACTTGTAGAACAGGCAGAGGGATGCAACATTTCATCGATGGAACAGAGGCTGAAGCCTAGATGACAGTTCAGGGCCTATCAGATTGGCAAACCTATAGTAGCAGATACACCAGTTCAAATATAACAGTACTCCAGACATGGGCAAATGGTGGCCTTATAGAGGTTCAAGATACTTTCACGTGAAAGTAGCTTTCTAGTACAGCAGAGAGAGCCACCTTCTTCGCAGCAGCCTTGGCAATGCTCTCATATGTATTTGTTTCAATTCATGTTCCCTGTAAATGTTAGCCAAGGAGTTTAAAGGAAGTATTTTCAGGTCATGGCTTTTTGGCCATTGCTATTGGTGGTAGCAAAGGTTTCTTGTAATTATTGAAGGAAAGAAGCTTAGTCTTAGCAGCATTGACCAGTGACCACCCATTTTTGTCCCGATTCCATTACAGATTGGCAGTCTTCCTCTAGTATTTCTGCAATTTCCGTAGATATGTATTCATTTGTTTTTCCCTTGTGCCTGTTATAGAGTGTGGTGTCATCAACAAATATACCAATCCAGAGACAATTTTATCAGGGAAGTCATTTATGAATATTAGGAATAATTAAGGTCCCAGGAGAGACCCCTGAGGTACTCCCGCATTTGTCATATTGTTTAGATGTACGATTGTCGAGGACAACCTGGATTCTTCTCTCACTTAATGAGGATTTAATTACGTTATGTATTCTTCCAGTAATACCATATGATCTGATTTTCCTCAAAAGAACATCATGCCATACTGTCAAAAGCCTTAGATATATCGAGGGCTACCACTCTATTCCCCTGCTTTGTCCAGTGAACGGTATATATGCTCATAGATTACAGTTAGGATATCTGCTGTGAAACGGGCTTCCTTGGAACATGTTTACCAGAAAGAACAGTTGGAAATAAGTCATACACCATCCACTATGATCATGTAATTCCTACAACTAGATACCTAGGAAACAAAGCTGTTAAACCTGACATAATGATCATTAATATGTTAATACAGGGGGGAAGGAGTAACAACTCTAGTTAAAGTCAAGGTCTTCAATGATGCTGACTTAAATAGAGCTGCGAGTGAAACGACTATGAAATGCCAAGGTCTTATGTGCAACATAAAAAGAAAATGGAATTTTAACAAAATCTCAATCATTTGAGTGATTGGATTCATGAAAAAGAATTTTTAAAACTATTTGAATTTTCATCAAAGGCTTTGATTTTCTTTACTCCATTTGCGTAAAACTTAATCTAAATATTCCCCACATTACAATTCCTTGCACTATGCACAAAAATTCACTACCAATCTGTACATTTTCATCAAAATGTCTGCATCTGTCACTAAATGTGGTAAATATGAGCGCACCATTACAATCTGTTTTTCTGCATATTGAAAGATTCATCCTGTCTGTAAAATTCAGGTTTTGCAATTGCCAATAACTAGCAATTGCCAATACCTAGAAATTGCCAATAACTAGCAATTGCCAATAACTAGAAATTGCCAATAACTAGCAATTGCCAATACCTAGAAATTGCCAATAACTAGCAATTGCCAATAACTAGCAATTGCCAATACCTAGCAGTTGCAAAGTATTTGTAATTACCAATACTTTGTGATTACTAATAATAGTATAAAGAACCTGCTGTTATTTATTAATTGAAACAAATTTACTTGATACAAAATATTATTCTTGTCAGAAACCTATAATTGCACTGGAATTACATATTTGTACCCTACAATTATCTATTATCCATTCAGCTACTTAACTATAGAACCACAAATATATATATATATATATATATATATATATATATATATATATATATATATAATTGATGCAGAACATGAAACTTAAGACAGTAATTGTCTGTAGAGATGTTTCAATCATAATGTACCATAAGCCTGACGGATTCTCACAAGAATGAAACACAGAATATTCTGTATAGCTTAATTGCCATATATAATTTCATAATTTACTATATATATACATATATATATATATATATATATACACACACACACACAACCACAATATATACATTATATATCTATATTATACATATGCACACATTCTTGTTGCGTGACAAGGGAAAATATTATGCTTACTTTGTTCTGATTATTTTGAAATGGTGTCAAATCAACCAGAAATGATACAAAAATAAATAACAAGTCCATTGTGTTGCAGAATTCTTTTAATATATAGTTTTGTTGTTGTTGCTGCAATTGTTTTCTTTAACAGTTGTGATCATTGTTGTACGCAACCCTGTTCCATTTTATATCCTTTACTCTGACGCACTAGTTGTTAAAAGGAGAAACATTTTATCATACAATGGTCTCCTTGTTTGACCAAAGCTATAAACAAATTCGCCATATTTGCTTTAGTGGTGTCATACAACCTTTCACTGATATGACTAATATGTATGAGGACAATGCTAAAGTTATGGTTGATTAATGCAACTTTCATTTGTCTAAGAGTACATAAAACTTTCTGTTGAATTATTTCATGTCGAAATAATTCTTTGTATAATTATCGGACATGGCTGTGGTAATACGGATGCGGACTGACAACCTGGGTGGGAGGTAATCAAATCCTGTTGCATCACTTTTATTATTATCAAAATTAAAGTTTTGATCCTTCTATTTATTTTCCTCCCCACGAGGGCAAAGTTGAACACAAGGTAGGTTTTTAATGTAGGGAAAATTCAGGCACTCTGGTATTAGAACAAAAATAAAAATTGCCTCACTCTAGAAAGATTTCTTCCCTGATTAGAGACAGAATAAACTAAATATTGAAAGAACAACGAGAAGGCTTAGAAACAGTGAAATGAAAAATATATTAACAAAAAACACAGAAACATATTGGTTGAGTGAGACTCCTCTCAACTGGAAGGACAAAGTAAGGTTACAACCCTCTGAGTCTCAGGTCCAGTTAGCTCGATAGCAGAAGCTGGTTACCGGAAGTGACATCAGGGATAGTCCATTGTCAGAATCTGTAGGTGCCACCCCAACACTAAGTATAGCAATAGAACAGATACTACACTTTCCTTCTTTGGAGAAGGGCGCATAGTATACTTAGTTCATTCTCAGCCTCCTTTTTTTCTTTTCAAGAAACAATAGAAACTCACTGAAAAGGTCTTGCATGATGATGCATTTATAGTTAAGCAGGGGTAAACTAATTGCATTTCTTTTGACCTGTTATTGCTTGAGACCAGTAGTAAGGAGAAAGATAACTTGAAACAATGCTGGGATAAGCAGAGAGATGGTGCTATTTTACAAATTTGTTTTTCTTTTATATCAATGAAAGCTTGAGAGTCTGATCTATCGTATCAATCGGTGTAATGAGATTAGGGCAGAGTAATCAAAAAAGCAGGATTGTAAATGCAAATATAACAACATTTAAGTCAGAAAATATGCAATTCAAGAACAAAAAGACATCACATTGTAAAAGATTAAAAAGTCGTTTATATATATAGATAGATAGACAGACAACTTTTTAATCTTAAAAGCATATGGTTGTGCATAAAGACAGTATTTCTCATCCTGATCCAATCAACCTTGTTAAGACTGACTTTTTTTGTGTATCATTTCTGTTATCCTTGTACATTGATTGCCAGCCTTCAAAGCCACCTGTGGACACATGAGAGGCTTTTTGATGCAGAACATGAAAATTGAGACAGCAATCATCTGTAGAGATGCTGCAATCATGCATGTATCGACGTAATCATGTTGATACACCGGTTCTTGTCAGATCTCCGAAGTTAAGCAACATTGAGACTAGCAGATAGGTGACCAATTGGAAATTCTAAGCATCGTATATGCTCTCAACTTATCTTGGCATTGTTTTCCGTCATCCTGAATCTCCACTTGCCACTAGTATTCAACAATGCCGACTCAGGAGAGGTGTGGTTGGAGATTGTGCAACTGTTGCCACAAAAATTTTATGCGCAGGCATCTTTACAGTGGGTATCCATAGTCTGTGAAGACCGAAGGAAGCTGCTTATATATGTATCTCACTCTATCTCTCTCTATATATACATATATATGCATGTAGATTTTAATATAAATGAATAAAAAATATAATGTTCAATCGTAGGTTCTACAAGAGCAAATATAAATTATTTTATTAAAGTACTGTACATTACGTTATCTGTTGAGGTTACTCAGATTTCATCAATCTGGCCATCTTAGATTTAGGATAAAATCGGTAATCACAGAAAGATTCTTCAGTCTCCTTTGTTATTGAAGATTCCAAAATCCGGTTTAAGAATGATACCCTGGATGAATTTTGACTGTGTTTGCTTTTTTCTGTATCCCAAGTAAAAGATATCCAGAGATATATGCTGTTTTTTTTTTTTTTTTTTTTTTTTTTTTTACTCAAAATGCAAGTGAATCTAGAGACGAGAAACCTGGGGTAACATTGCATAGGTAGTATGTAAATATGTACACATACACACAGATATAACAATGTTTGGTGATTGTGCAGTATAGTTAACTAAAAAAAAATGGTGAAAAAAAACAAATTGACAGCAAATAAATTTTTATCAAATGGAAAAAAAAAATCTAATCTTCTATAGATCTGTATACTTTTCATTTCTGCAATTTTTTTAAGTGTTTGTTTTATCAGATTTTGTATCGCAACCTAAAACGCTTGTAAAAACAACATGAATAGTCATGTGAGGGTAAATGGCTTAGTGCTAAGTATTTTGAAATAAAGAACTTAAAAATAGTTTCACAAAGTTAAAAATATACAGATCGGTCAAAAAATAAATTGGTGACACTAATTAGTTGTATTTTTATTTAATTTTCCATTTTTAAGTTGTTTAATATATGACAGTGAACCTTCACGAAATAAAGAAACAATGATATCATTTTTACAAGCCTCCCAGGCTGTGATACAAATTCTGAAAAAAAAAAAAAAATCAAACAAACACTTTAAATTCAAAAACTGAAAAGGTATGCAGAGAGAAAACTAAATTTTTGGCACATGTATGGAAGCGGTACCCCCCCCTCCCCATCTCTGTAATTTTTTTTTTTTTTTTGCACCTCATCTTTTTTTTTAGTGGATTATTATATCAAATGGCCACTATAATCTACCAGATTATTCAAAGATACAAGTAAAAAAAAAAAAAACGTCAATATGTAACATTTTTTATAAGGGGTGCACTGTTTCCAATACAATATTCTAGTAAATCCCCCATTTTGGAAACATCAACTTTTGGCCAAATTTTGCGAATTTAGCCTTTTTAAAGCACTTTAGCCTTCAAATTCCAGCTTAAAAAGACTAAATTCGCCAAATTTGGGCAAAAAAAGTTGTTGATGTCAAAATGGGAGATAAATTTATTAGAAATGGACCACCCCATTAAAATTGTTAAATACTAATTTTTTTTTGGTTGGGGAGGGGGGGTATTTATTTTCTTGGAATAATCTGGTAAATTGGTGACCATTCGATAATAATCCACCAAAAAAAAAAAAAAAAAAAAAAAAAAAAAAAAAGATGCAAATAAACAAATTACAAAGGGGGGTACTGCTTCCATATGTGCACCAAATTTTCTTGTTTTTTTAATAAAAGTTATTCATTGTAAATTTGTTTTGTTCACCCCTTTTTTCGTGTTAGCCATACTGCACAAGTAGTTGCTGTTTTATGCTTGCATTTTTGCGAAGATTAATTTTATTTATTAAACGATTAAATAAATTTTTAAAAAGTAGCATAGCAACATAATTTTCATATTTCTAGGAGGAGAAATACAATTTTAAAGAATATCTGTTTTTAAAATCAAACAGGATTCAAAATCTGTGAGAAACCTTTTTCTTATTAATATGTTAGTTAAAAGGTTGCAAAAATCTCCTACCTTCCAAGCCACTAATTGGAGAACTGGAGCTTATCGATGTTTCCGCTGCAGAAAAAAATGAGAAAAACGTCAAATCTAAGATTTTAGTTGCCCATAAAATAAAAATTGGACTGGATTTACGGAAAGGGAGTACAGGATCATGCAATAATAAGGAACAACATAATTGTCTCTATAACGTAAGCAGACGGAATGCAAAACAGTTGGAATAAAATACAAAAAAAAAAAAAAAAACAGAGAAAGAAAGAAAGACAGAGCAACTCTACTTGTATTCATGGAAATCAAACTATGGATGGCCGAAATGATATATAATTTTTCTACAGTAAACACTAGTTTTTTAGTTTGTTTTTTTTACACAGGAATCACCACTTATCAAGGCCCGGAGGCAACTTGGGGATAAGGGTTAATGGGTATACAATAGTCAATGTGATTATAGCATTTTTAACATAGGTAGTGGGATTTTTGTAAGTTAGATTACATAGGGGGACGGTCCATCAAGAACTTGTTCACACTGGACTTGAAGACAATCAGATTGTAGTCACCTGGGAAGTGGGCCAACGGAAGAGAGTTCCACTGGCGTACAGTTCTAAGAAAGAAGCTCTGCTCATGGAACCTACATTTAGGTTTAGGCACAGATAAAGAGTGTGGGAAACTATTTGTAGTGGTTTTGGCTAGACGAGTGTTTTTCATGAAAGTTTGGCGAGGGGAGGGCATAGATTGAAGCTCAGACGAGCACCTGCCATGAAGCAGAGACAGACTCGCAACATCTCTTCTGTGGGAAAGAGGTTGCAGGAAAGAGAAAAGGGCATCCCCCACTAAGCTACAGAGTCTGTTTTGAACTCTGTCAAGGCAGGATAAGCTGCTTCTAGCAGATTCAGCCCAGATGTGGTGATAGTACTCCATCATTGGCCATACCTGGCTTTCATATAGGTAGAGAATTGCATCAGGAGTGAGATATCTCCTGGAGTGGTAGAAGGATCCTACCATTTTCCCAGAAACAAGCACTTACAATAGGGGTGTAGACGTAGAATGTGCATGTTTAATAAGTTACATCAAAACAAGACATCTTCGAACGGATGTCTACATTTTGGATCAATTTTAATCATCTACATCCAACAGTTTGTTTCATTGTCGTTCCTGAATGTGCTCATAGTCACTCGATCACAATCCCCCCAGATTTTGGGGCCATATTTCAAAGATAACATCCATCAAAACAATTCCCCGACTATTTCCGGACTGAAGAAGTTCATCACGGAGAAAAATCAAGGCAGTGCGCCAAGGAGAAGTGTTTGCGTTATTAACAATTTTCTTTGGCATATACAAGTGTTTTATCATTGGACGGCAATAAAACAAAGACTGTTGGATATTCAATATTGAAACTTGGTGGACAAGTCAGCACAGAGTGAAGTTTACTTGTACCAAATATGGTTGGATTGCAGAAAGTACTGTGAATTTTATTAACGATTCCATTGATGGCATTTTTATTGGGTCACCTTGTATGATGAAGGTATGCATCTGGCTCTGCTATTTCTAAGGAATTCTGAAACCGGTTCTAACAAGTCAAAGAGATTCTCAAGTAGAGATGCACGCAGAACCGCAAATCAAAGGAAACAATACAAAAGTGCAAACACATAAAATGCACATTTTTATTTTTATCCTGTGAAAAAGGCAAACATTTGTCTTTGTGTAAACGCAATAAATATTAATAGGTTTGCCTGTTATTGTTTTATTTACAGTTTTTATGTAGATGAACAAACCGATCATATTTATAGCAACCTGGTTATAAATAGAATCTCCTTGACTTTTTTTTAATTACTTATGTACCACACTAGAAAAATACCTGTCTTAGTATAAATAAAATGAATTCTGTGGACTAAAGTTTTTCAGCACTCTTATGTGCCCCTCCCCCTCTAAAGAGGTCTTTATGTTGAGAATAATGAAACAGTCGCATTTGCAAAAGATTTTTCAAAGTGTTGATTAGAAATAATAAAACGCTTATCTTTGGGTGTTTGTTTATTTTTTTTCGCTGACAATCTCCAAAAGCTCATTACTGAGTGAAAAATGACTTTTCTACCTTTATGATTTTTAATAAAACTTTTCTACCTTTATGTTTTTTAATAAAACGAGAAAAGTCAAATTATTTAAACAGTAAAAATTTATTAGAGCACTATACACTCTTGTTTTTTTTTAAACAAAGGCTGTTTAAAAAAGACGCTTGAAGAAATGTGAATATTTATACTCTCAAGTCTTAACATAAAATTCAGTGAAAAGCATATTTAGAATTACAATTTAAAATAAAAATACAGGAGTAAAATCTTTATGTACATACTTGTCACAAAAATGTCATATTCCAAAAATCATACGGGTTAGGTAAGTAACTTTTCTATTTTGCTAGTAAACGAACATATTTACTTGTCAAAGGTCAACTAAAGAAATATTTGTTTGTAGAGCCATGCCCCTTACAAAAATCCAAATCCAGATATAATGATACTAAACCTTACAACTAGAATCCTTATTCTAATTTTGATCAAAATTTATTACATTTATTGAGAAAATACTCAAATTTAAGGCTGAAGCTTAAAAGGGTTTTAAAAAGAAATTTAAATTCTGAGAATCTTTCTTAATGTCAAATGACTGTAGATAATAATCTATACTCCTATAATTTTTTTTTTTTTTCGTGTAATGATATTCATATTAACAACTCTTTCTTCTATCTACAGCTTTGTTATATATGGGTCATGGAATTGCATTCATTTGAATTAATTCCCTGTCAGTTTTTTTGGTTTTCTTGTGGGATGATCATCTTTTGTTAACTATTACGTGTAATTATATTCATACAGATATTCTACATGATTTATATTTGTGTAAAAGTTATAGCAAACATAAACCTCTTTTTATATACTTTACACATATATTTGTTTAAAATGTTTTGCCTACCAAACTCCTGTCAGTTTTTGGTCTACAGACATAAAATTTAATATGTAGGATATTCGAACTTATCTGAAACTTTATATTTGGCTTTTAGCTGAGGAAAATTGGTACAAAAATATGAAAATTAAAAAAATGGAATTTGCCAGGTAAAGGTCGAACGATGGCATTACAAATATGCATGCATAACGTAATAGCTATTAGTTCATGTTTTGATTTTTAGCCTTGCAGCAAACATATCTTCATAGCTCAGGCATTAACGTCAAATGAAAAAGTAAATCATACGCTAAACGTTTTGGTTTCAATTCTCGGTGGTGGCGCACAAGTCATTTCTTTTTTAACTTTTTAAATCATTACTATAAATTGGGTCCAATATAATATAATAATAAATACGAAATTTGCATTAATCAAAATATCATATTTAAGCATATTTTATGACTGGGCATTGACAAGCGACCTGCTAGTAATAGATAAATTTAATGCAAATCTGAAATATTTGAATGTTTACATAGAAGGCTGTGCCTCTCTCATTCAGTGTATCAGTTTGTTAAAGTATTCCTTCAAATCCTTGAATGTTTAATCAACATAAAATATCACAATTTTGAAAAAACTTTATTCATTCTTAAGAGTATTTAAGTTCATGGTGGGGGTGGGAATACACTTAAAGGTCAAAGTTCAATCTGAAGATGACCACAAGGGACAATCTTGAGTAGAGAAACTTTATTCTTAACATCAAGTGGACTTGGTCAGCTAAGAGAGAGCACAAGAGTTGACACAACAGGAAGAAGAATTTGTGTTCAGTTGAATTAGAGTCAAGGAGATACCTATATAAGAACCAGCAATCCTGCAACTATGGTTCATCATTAAAACGCGTCAGAATATGGAAATCTAAATCAATAATAAATTACAATAACTGCAAACTTATATTCTTGAGACAACTATTCTTGAGACTTTTCCAACATTGTTTCTTTCAAAAAATATATAGAAACATGACTTTCTTATGTTTTGGAATTTTTTAGATGAGGATTGATGATTTATATTATTTTGATCATTCAGACTACAATTCTCATTTTGAATGCTATCCTCACAGAATTTCAAACAATATAATTTTCAACCTTCCTTAGGTGCATCCTATCAGGCTTGAGAATTTTTCTATTGAATTTGAGAATTTGTGCAAAATTTGGAATGGGGACCTTTTATTTAATCAACGGGAGTAACTTGCTTTCGTTCTGTCATGACAGTAAATTTATAATCACATTCTTAGTGTCCTGAGGATTGAACGATCAACCTCCAGAAAAAAAAAAAAAAAGTGGCAATTACAACTGATTAGTCTTTAAAACGTGTATCTTATGCTACAGATCGTTTATTACATTTCCTGATGTTTCGGATTTTAAATGTGGCGGTTAAAAAGAATTAAATAATACGGCAACAAAGTAAATATTAACATTGACTTCTAAATTTAAATCTGATACTTATGTTTTATCAAATGTCTTATGTTTTATCAAATGTCTTATCAAATGTCTTATGTTTTATCAAATGTCTTATGTTTTATCAAATGTCTTATGTTTTATCAAATGTCTTATCAAATGTCTTATCAAATGTCTTATCAAATGTCTTATGTTTTATCAAATGTCTTATCAAATGTCTTATGTTTTATCAAATGTCTTATGTTTTATCAAATGTCTTATGTTTTATCAAATGTCTTATGTTTTATCAAATGTCTTATGTTTTATCAAATGTCTTATGTTTTATCAAATGTCTTATATTTAAATCTAATACTTATGTTTTATCAAATGTTTTATGTTTTATCAAATGTCTGATGTTTTATCAAATGTCTTATGTTTTATCAAATGTCTTATGTTTTATCAAATGTCTTATGTTTTATCAAATGTCTTATGTTTTATCAAATGTCTTATGTTTTATCAAATGTCTTATGTTTTATCAAATGTTCAATTATGTATTCATTAAATATACTGCTGCTTATTAATATATAGTCGACAAATTAATTTTTTAAATATGTTGTTTTAAGCAAAAACAGTATTTACTTATTTGTCATGTCGAAAATAGTAATATATCCAGAAATTACAAAAATTAGAACAACTACTATATAAGTAGAACAACTACTATTGTTTTTTTAGTAAAAAAAAAAATTATCGCTATAGACAACAAATATTGCAGCCATGACACAAGTAATCGAAAATATTCCTTTCAAAGTTATGTCCCTTGCATTTAGACTCCTACCGTCTACTTTATAATGCCTAAGAAAAATTCAATTTTATCCAATTTCCTGTAAAAATTGCTTTTAACTATAATCCAATTTCTACTAGATGATTTTTCATAATTTTTGGATATATTACTATTTTCAGCATGACAATTAAGTACGCAATATTAGTTTTGCTTAAAATGATATTTTTAAAAAAATCGATATATCGACTGTATCTGTATAACAATATATTTTTTTATTTTTAAAGTCTCAATCTATATAATGTTCTGCTTGTTTTTTCTTTACACTTTTAAAAAGGCCAAACACAACCTTTTAAAGGCCAAATTCACAAAATTTGGCTTTAAAAAGGCCAAGCTGGCAAACGTGAATAAGAAAATGAGAGTGACCTCTCTTTAATGTAGCCTCGTTTTTGAGATCATTGTTGTAATGGTGTGAAAATTTCCACGTGCAGCAGTTCCTGACCAAAGAAAGAAAGTCAACAAAACATTATATAAAAAAAGGAACATTAGGGTAGCTAATACACAATTTCTTTGTTTTTTTTTTTAATTCAATGAGCGTTTCGATTTTACTATAACAAATAGTTCCGTGTCATAAAATGATTTTATTTCCTGGAAAAATATTCAGCATTTGTGTTCAAAATGTTCCTAGAAGAGCAGACCGAATTTGCAACAAGTTGCAATCTGTTTTTAAACTGCATTTAAATTTCTGCAGGGAAACAAGGAGCTAAGAGGGAATTCCAAAAGCAAGTAGTCCAAAGAGAGAAGCTATTAGAATAGAAATTTTTCTGGCATCTAACAACATTTTCAGGGAAGAGTGCTATTTTGTTAATTGTTGGGTCAGTCAACTTGATCTAAATTCAGCTTAACCAATTTCATAGTCTGTGTTTGTATCCATTAAACCACTGGATTTTGTATATGAAATGATGATTTCAGCTATATGATATTATGCAAAGAATGATGTGGAGGCAGAGTTTACAGAAACGGAAAATGGAGGAAGTCAAAGAATAGCGGGTCTCACCTGATTCTGAAGCTGAATTAGTTGAATTGGTTGAGGTGCTACATTCGCTAATGCTCCGTTCAGGTCGGTACCATTGGATTCCTGATAATTCCTCTATTCGTCTTTGAAGATGCCCATTATCTTTTGTTAGTTTTTCTAGCAGCTGAGTATTTCGTTTTTCTTTTTCTTCTAAGGTCTGTCAGAATAGATGAAATAAAAACAAAATATTATTTTAAAACAATTATTTATCTCACCAAGGTTATGACATGAAAAAAAAAAAAATTAATAAAAATACTGTTTTAAAAATAAAGGAAATAAAAGTACACTTCCATTTTGAAAACTAAGAAAAGAATGTTAAAAATATCAATGTTAAAAACATTAATGTTTTTAACATTAATATTAAAAACATTAATGTAAAAAATTTACAAAATAAAAAATTAACTTTTTTTGTTTTGGATTCATCTATCACATTCATACAGTGGTTCCCCAACCAGTGTGCTACAGCACATTAGCGTGCCATGAAATGATTATTGGTGGGCCATGAAGAGTTTATAATTAAAAGTCATTTAATTTCATTTTGTTTGATAGACATTTAATTTGTTTTTATTCGTAATGATATCGCTCAATTCAAAATAATTTATAGAATCTAAACATTTCACGCATAGTAATTGCTTTAACGCATATTGTAAATGTTTTATTGCAAAAAGGCTTTATAGGTAGAAAATATTATTTTTTGCGATTAGTGTGTCGTAAAAACTGTAAAAACTCAATAGTGTGCCGCTATGTAAAAAAGATTGGAAATCATTGCATTAGTAAAAGTTCCGTTAAATTCAAATGTCCTTCCTTGAGTGGCATCTGACCTTGATAAATGGTGAACACTTAAAAAAATATCATCTAAAAGTTCCCAACTTTGTTTTGCCAATATAATGTTTGTATACATACACACATTATATATGAATATACATATGTGTATGTGTGTAAATAAATAAATATATATATATATATATATATATATATATGTGTGTTTATATTTTGTAGTCAAACGTTTATACATAGTCGTGTGTGTGTGTGTGTGTGTGCGTGTGTGTGCATGTTTTAATAGTAAATATTCCAACGCAACATATAACCAATAAAACAATATGAAATAGACACTTCTGTGGCTTTGGAAGGTTTAGTATAGATATAAATGCTCTGAAACTGTAAATCCATTTTTATTGAGCTTAATTGCAGCAATTTAGAAAAAGCTATATAGAATATATGCATTATAAGTATATATTTTTTTACAAACCTCCATATTATGTTTGTATATTTGTGTTTATATGTATATATACATATTTATGTGGATGTACATATGTATGTGTAAATATGTGTGTGTGTGTGTGTGTGTATGTATAGATATATATATATTATGTGTGTGTGTGTATATGCGTATGTATATACAGATGTGTGCATATGTATATATGCATACACATAAATAATGTGCGTATATGTGTATATATATATATATATATGTGTGTGTGTGTGTGCACATATAAACGTGTGTATACGCACCTATTGAATGAAAACACCTGAAATCAGTGAACCGCCAACAAGAATATGAAGAACGCGAGAAAAAGCAGGAACATGAAGCAAAACACGATTAAAAGATACATCCTTTTCTGATTTTATCAATCCAAAACGGATCCAAAAGTTTTATCCAAACCACATACGAGCAAAAGAACATGTAAAACAAGCTTCCCCTCTCTTCCTCAAAATATTGGGGTTATTATGCTAAAATATTTTCTTAAAAATGGTGAAATTTTGTAAAATAAGTCTTCTTTTAAAAGATGAAAAATATTGAATATTTTTGTAAGTTAATATTTTGATTTTATATTTATGATATCCTCATGAATTACTTATTAAACGGTTTATAATGTGTTAATGGAAAAATGTCAGATTTTTTAAATGTATAGGTTAGACAAGATTATATTGGAAAAATTATAGTAGATGCAAAAGAAAAATTATAAGTTATGTAAAAAAAAATATTTTTTACATAACCTATACTTTAAGTTTGATAAAAAAAAAATATAGGTTAAGCAAAAAAAAAAGTGTATAGGTTACTTAAGCAATAGTGGTTAGATAAAGATTTATAGGTTAGTTTACAATAGGTTAAATAGCATTAGTTAATATTTTATATGTTAGGAAATATTACATTACTATGGTAACGTTAAATAAAACGTTCATAAATTGGGTAATGTTTGGTAAAAAAAATTATTGATTAAAAAAAAATAGATTAAGAAACCATAGGTTAAGAAAGTGTATGTTAGGCAATGTTAAGTAATAAAAATCTTATAGGTCAAGTAATAATAAGTAAAGATTACAGGTTAGCTAATATTATGTAAAAAATTATAGGGTAGTTGACATTATGTAAAAAATTATAGGGTAGTTAATACTATGTAAAAAATTATAGGGTAGTTAATACTATGTAAAAAATTATAGGGTAGTTAATACTATGTAAAAAATTATAGGGTACATAATATTATGTAAATATTATATGGTTAGCTAATATTATTTAAACACTATAGGTTAGCTAATATTGTGTAAACATTATAGGTTAGCTAATATTGTGCAAACATTATAGGTTAGCTAATATTGTGCAAACATTATAGGTTAGCTAATATTGTGCAAACATTATAGGTTAGCTAATATTGTGCAAACATTATAGGTTAGCTAATATTGTGCAAACATTATAGGTTAGCTAATATTGTGCAAACATTATAGGTGTAAAAAAATATAGGTTAACTAATATTGTGTAAAAAATTATAGGTTAACTAATATTGTGTAAAAAATTATAGGTTAACTAATATTGTGTAAAAAATTATAGGTTAACTAATAGTGTGTAAAAAAATTATAGGTTAGCTAATTTTGTGTAAAAAAAATTATAGGTTAGCTAATATTGTGTAAACATTAATGGTTAGCTAATATTATTTAAAAATTAATGGTTAGCTAATATTATTTAAACATTAATGGTTAGCTAATATTGTTAAAAGTTTTTTAATGCAACATTGGATACATTATTGGTTAGGTAATACTAGGTATAACGTAGATTGGGTACTGTTAGATAAAAAAATATGGTATGATTAGGTAAAAAATTCTAGATATGTTATGATTAGTTCAGAATTATAGGTTAGGTAAAAAAATTATTGATAAGAAAGTTTTGGTAAAAAAAATGAAATGAGTTATGAAATTATTAAAATTTTTTTAAATATCTACAATATTTACTGCGAAGCAAAGCAAGAGTGAGATTATGTAAGAAGCTTTTCGAGTGGAATTTGTGTTTAAAATGAAATACAAATTGGAAGTTGAACACAAATGAAAAGAAATCAAACAGGTGACTCAGATAGAATAACTCCCTTTTGTTTCCTATCAATGGTAGAGATGACTCAAAGAGTATGAACAAATTGGAAATTCATTTTTTTTTTCAATTCTTAGGGACGGTTCGAGGGAGAAGGGACCAAGGAAATATGTATGCCCCCTTCCCTTCATTTCCAACATTTTTATATTATTTTTTTTTACTATGAAACATTTTAGGCAATGAAAAGAAAAAAAGAATAATTGATTTTAAAACTGCTGCTTCAATTCTCATCAATCTGAAATTCTGATGTTACCTTGTTTGTTTGCTTGTTACCGTGCACACTTCACCTGGACAACGTATATTTTAAACGATGAGAGCAAATGCGAATAATGAAAATGAAAGCTAATAATAAGAGACATGGTGGAGAATTATGTAACAATATAAACAAAGAGAAAAGGGAGAGAGATAGATATAGTAGGAAAGGGAGAGAGGGAGGAATAGAGAGGGTTTATTATGACATCACAATGTATTCTGACTTTATGAAATCCTTTAACTTTGTAATCCTTGCAAAATACATGAATATCAATCAATTTCAAAGGTCAGAAATTATATTTTAATAATATATGGAACAAATATAGATTGAACAGGTCATGATTGATCCATAATTCAAGTCACATTTGCACACATATAGATATGACGTCATCCAAGCAGGAGATTTATGATAAAATTAAAAACTGTGAGTTATCTATATATATAAAAGCCAAACGTCTGTGTGTATGTATGTTTGTTTGTAACGCTAAAACTTTTGAAAGACGGAACCAAACTTGACAAATTTGGTATCATATCGAAGCCCCATCACCCGGATGACAAATATCGAAATTTCACGTCAAACGGACCACTAGAAGTTGGTCAACTGATCAGTTATCTTCGAGGGGGGCCCCCAAAAAACCTGTCATTATCTATATATATAAAAGACAAATGTTTGTTTGTAACGCTAAAACTTGAGATGAAAGATTCCTCTCCCCTAAGAATAAAACATATGTTCAATATCTGCTTTTGTTTTTTCATTGTTTATACGGTCCCGAGCAACGCCGGGTAGCCCTGCTAGTTCATATATAAAGTAAAGTTGTCTGTATGTGTGTCGCAGCATCACAATTGATCTAAGAGCTAACCTTACCACAAATTTGGAATTGGAATCTTTGATATGATGTCTGAATGTCAGAAGTTTTGTTTTTAATCCTTTTAAAAAAAAAACTCATTGCTCAAAATTAAAAGTATGCAAAAATATCCAAAATACGGACCATGCGGAAATAAGGTTCTTATTTAGAAACTCGTTCTTAACATGGGGAGGGTGTTTTGTTAACTATTCTGTACTTTCACTTAACAATTTAAACAAAAGATACCATAAAAATTGAACTTAACTTTGACATCCTTTCTAAAAAAGGAGCATTCGACATAAGTACTAAAATAATATTAGAAACCAATATGTTAACATTTTTAGTGTTCCCTTTTCCAAGTCAACCAAATAACATACTTTTAACATTTTTTACTACAAGCGCAAAAAAATGAATAAATCAAGATTGTTTTTGTTTGTTTCGTTTTTTAGTCAAAGCATATGTATATAACATTCTATTTTTTAAATTAAAAATGTAACCCGTTATTTACTATGCTGTCATTTAAGACAATGAAATTATTTTAGATCTATGGAGAGATTTTATCCCTACGCTGAAGTCATAAACAATTAAATTGGATAAAAGACAAAAATATTTTTGAGTGATTATAGAAAGGCTTCACTTTCAGTTCAAATACTTTACACTATTTTTGCAGGGTTCGAATCCCAAACTGGACAAACATTTTGTTTTGTTTTTTTTGGGTTTTTTTTTGCTATAATTCATAGCCAATATACATCCATCCCTCCTCCTCCTCCATCTTCATGATGATGATGAAGCTGATTAATGTACTTTTTTTATTATTTTATAGTAAAAACAAAACCCAACTTATTTCATTTAAATTTATGTGCAGAGGAGAACGATTTAAGAAACCTGGCGTTAACAGGTATTCCGGCTAGTGTTTAAATATTTGTCTAACTTGGTTATTAGGAGTAAGGATGTTAAAAAAGGGGTCAAAGTTGATTGCAAACACCCTTTATTTTCATAAAGATTAAAGAAAATCCGTGTTTGTTCTACGAATATCGTTGTGGTGAGTAGAAGAGGAACAAGTGACTCATCGAATATGAAATAATCCAAAAACGAGTTGCATTATTTTCTTTTCAAAATCTCCGAGGGCGGATCCAGGAGGAGGATAAGGAGAAAAAAAAATGTTTTACTGTCCTCGGAAATGTACCAACATATTTTGCTATAAAATATTTTTTAGCAGTGACAAAAAATACTCAGTTTGTGGAATGGTACATCCAACGGTGACCGATAAAAATATGTTCTCAGTCTTTGGGCTGAGATCAAAGTATAATATCTGTTCCCCACTCTCAAGTCGATCTATGCACAAACATTATCTCTGCTGAGACCTTGGACAATTTCTTAACTTTTTCTTTCTTAACTCATAACTTTTGGTTGTTGAAGAAGACAGTTTTTTTTTCTTAACACTAATTAGTCACTTATCAAAGCCCACAAACCAGTCAAGGATAAGTGTTACTGAAACTGTCAGTCGAGAATGAAAAACAATTCTCAGAGGATTGGAAATAATAGCTGGTGGCTTAGTCAGAATTTGATTATTGAAGTGACAAATATTTGTTAACATTAAACTTGAAAACTACGATGTTGTAGTCAACTGAGAAGCAGCCCTGCAAGATTGCATTCCACAGATCTTGACAAGAAACTTGGTTCATGGAAGTTTCGTTGCATTTTAAATATACAAAAGAAGAAATATATTCATGACAGTGGTTGACACTAGACAAGTTTTTGGTGTAAATGTTTGATGAGGAGGAATGAGACTGGAGCTCAGATGAACATCTACCGTTAAAATATGGAATGAATAGAGAAATGCTTTCAATGTTTTTCTGTGATGAATGGATGCAGAGAAGAGATCATGCCTCGTCAGATTCTGAAGACAATTCTACAGAATCAATGAAGGCGGGAGAGAGAGTTGAAATTTTATGGCTTGGCTTTCATCTATTTTTCACCATGTCACATTCCTCCATAGCAAATTTTTGCAATTGCTTTGAAATCATGAAACTTGTTATTGATGCCATTTGGACTACTGTTCTCGTCTTGAGTGTTACTCCTACATAGAAACTATGGAGTACTAAGTAAGATTCAGTTCTAAGTGACACTCTTTAGGAGGTTTAAGGTTCAATTCTCAATTCAGGTGATACAAAGAACACAATTGCAAATTACTTAAACCATGGATGATGGAGCAAAAGCATAAAGGTTTCCATTCAAAGTTCCGTGCAGATTCCCAAGTTCAACAAGATACACCTTAAGAAAGTTGGAGGTTACATTGGCGGAAACGCTGTGATAATAACTCTATAAATGAGAACAGCAATCGGAATAGTACAAACTGTCAACATAGTAAAACAATTCCAAATTCCATTTTTTTTTCTAATTTCAAATTTTTCTTAGAATCCGAACACATAAAAGTAGTTATTGACAGACAAAAGTCTGAGGCATATTGTTTATTTACCAGAACATTCCATCTGTGGAACATAATATCACAAGGCTGCTTCCCAACCAACTATAATATAGTAGTCTTCATGTCTAATATAAACAAATACTGTACTCTTGAATAATCAATTTCATTTAACCAATTTTCTGCCGCACCCCTTTTTTAAAATTCTCTTTACGGTGATGTTCATCATCTAACTTACAATCTCTTTAACTCATATCCTTGAGTGGCCTGTGAGCCTTGATAAGCAGTGATTCATTTGAAAAAAAAATATCACTTGGAAGCTGTGAATAAAAGATAACCCTTTCTTCACTCTTTATATAAACAATTGCCCCACCCAGAAAATAAATATCAAAAATTTAATTAGCACAAAATCTGGTGAATAGATTTTTAAAAAATAGAGAAAAAAATGTTTGGCTTAAACGAAAATCGAAAAAAAAAAAAAAAAAAAAATTTCATTTGCCGAGAAAAGATTTTTTGGTTGTTGCAATGTGTATGCATGTGCTGGGAGGTGGGTAGTGAAAATAATTTTTTTTTTCATTGCTTTTATTCCTTTTTTTCTTTTCCCAAGTTGAAATATTACAGGTTTGAGGAATGCGTCGAAATTGAACAGAGGACTTCATCAGGAAATTAAAGCATTCAAGTTGAAAAAAATTTAAAAACAAAGAAAATCACAAAAAAATAACAAATAATAATCGTAGGAAAATCGCATAATTTCAAAGAGGCTGAAATCCTACAAATTAACATCCCTTGCTCTGCAAAAAAAACACGCGCGCACGCGTAGTGTCACCAATTTCGGTTGGTATCACAAAAAATGGTTGTGAAGGAAGATGAAAAGACAGAGGAGAAGAGTATCAACCAAACCTGCACTGGAAAGATACAGATAGCCTCGTAATCTTGGGGAAACCTATTGCCACTCAAACTCAGTAGTTGCAAATGAAATCAAAGGCAAACGTATGTTGCCAATCAGAAATCATAGGTAAACGGATGTTGTGATAA
This sequence comes from Euprymna scolopes, assembly GCF_053919585.1. Taxonomy (NCBI): domain Eukaryota; kingdom Metazoa; phylum Mollusca; class Cephalopoda; order Sepiida; family Sepiolidae; genus Euprymna; species Euprymna scolopes. Next base: position 61,416,133 of record NC_136523.1, on the reverse strand, counting down.
CACAAATTGATTTGAAATGGTTATCAAAATGTAACGTTAAACACGTGTTAACATGTAGATCCAACACGTTGTAGACTCTTTCAAAAGGCACATAAAGAGGAAAGAAATTGAACTTGTTTCAGGTTTTAAACAAAAGACCTTTATCCCTCCTTCTTCGGCTACATGTGACTTCTTGTCTCAGCTGTGCAGTCATCAACGTCTCTAACATGATCATCAGTCTGCACACACGTTCTTTTTATAATCTTTTTCCTTTTTTTATGCCGTGACGTCATATCACATACGGTTGCCACATGCGCGTCCGCATGCCGTTACAAAAAGGACAGAGAGTACAGGAAATCTGGGGAGACTTGTCATTCAGACTCCAGGGAAAACCATTTGTTATTGTCAGTGAGCAATCACTGATAATGACTAATTGTAAGTGAGTAATATTATCAAAGGAGAAGGAGAGAGAGAGAGAGAGAGAGAGAGAGAGAGAGAGAGAGAGAGAGAGAGAGAGAGAGAGAGAGAGAAGGACGGAGAGGGAGAGACACAGCCAGAGCAAGAAAATAAGAGATAGATAGAAAAGGACAAAGAAAGGGGAGAATGAAAGACATACCCAAAAAAATGTGGAATATATATATATATATATATATATATATATATATATAACCAAATATTAATAATGGTAATATTAACTCTTTAATATTTATAATATACTTTAGTTTTGCCATTTTGGATTATTTAGGTAAACTTAACTGTAATACTTATTTCATTTTATATATATATATATATATATATATATATATATATATATATATATATATATATATATACTAGCAAAAGTACCCGTCGTTGACTGGGTTCAAAAACAGCCTACAGAAAATTGACTCTGATTTATGAAAGTATGATAGGTTATGAAAAGGAAGGGTTGTAAATTTGGGGGTATCAAAACCAAAGCAAAATATGATGAAAGTAAAAATAAAATAGATAAAACCCATAATTTATTATACCATACTTGTTTACACTGAAACACTTATCACAATATTCTGTCGATCTATATTAAAAAACCTTGTTAAACTTTGTGACATATTTCCATTCTATGGAGGTCAGGTGCGAACGAACACCCCATGATTTTATTATACCATATTTCTTCAATCTGAAACATAATTATCAAAGTATACTTACGCAGATAGATATGAAAAGTCTTTAAAGTTTGTGCCTATTTTCATTCTATGGAGGCCAGGCGCGAACGCAGAACCCAAAAATTTATTATACCATCCTTATTTAAGTTGAAATATACTTATCAAAGTATTCTATATCAAAAACACTTGTAAAGTATTCTATATCAAAAACACTTGTAAAGTATTCTATATCAAAAACACTTGTAAACGTTTTTTTTTTTTTTTTTAATTTTTTATTTCCATACATTGTGGACCAGGCGCGAACGCAGACTCCACAATTTTAATGAACCACTGTTCTGCCAAATCAAACATACCCATTCCTGTGTCTCGATACATCTTCTATCATTATATGTAATCAGTTTTTTTAAAATAGTCAACCATATAGGAGCCTATTCGTGACCACACACACATATTCAGCTTTATATTATAGATATTACAATATAAAAAAAATATATATTATAATGGGGAAGTTAAGAAAAAAAAGTTATTAAAAAAAAATGAAAGAATTTTTATAGCTTTCCTCTTTAAAGACTTGAACAGAGATGAGAATGAGAAGTTTTGGATTACACAGGGAAAAAGATGCAGGGAGGAGAGGAGGCTGAGTGAAGGTTTTGAATGATGATTTCTGTGCTGATGTGAGATTGGGGGGGGTGACGGGGGGGGGAGATTTTCTGAAAGAATTTTCAATGTTTTTTGTTGTTGTTGTTTGCTTCTTATTCATAAACTGTGAAGAAGTGAAGGATGTTGATCTGGAATGTGTGGGAATTAGAAGAATCAAAAAACAGGGTTGCCCCACCCTCCTATTTTTGCAAAAAAATTATTGTTCACATCTTTGGAAGAAAACGTTTATGAATATTTTTAGATGCTGATTTGTATTATAGGGTGGTCCAAAAAGATGTGTCCATTTTATTATCATATCTAATGAAAATTAAATCAGGATTCTGTGAAAAAATGCCTTATAACAAAAAAAAAAAAAAAAAAAAAGACGGGGGTGGGTGGATATACAAAAATAACTACTTTTCCCTTATTCTGCCTTTAGGCCTGCCTCTCTGCCTCTCTCTCTGCCTCTCTCTCTCTCTCTCTAAGTGTGCAAATAAAAGCTAAAAAGACAGGAAAGAAAAAACTTGGAATAATCCCTTAGAAATAGAAAGAGATACAATCACACATAGCAATAAGGAGAGCAGAAAGCGAACATTGAGTTGATTTTTGGGCAGCCTCATAAATCTCACGTCACTTATTTTGTACTTTATGCATATTTAAAAAAATTTTCGGACAGGCCCTTTATGTATGGTGTGCAAACTGTGGCGAATTTTCGGGTATTGACCTTTAGCGTTTGTTTCAGGATTTTCAAAGCCGATGAACCGCTTCCTGGGTAGTCATTTTGGTGAAGAGGCATTCTTAGGTTCTCCATTTCCTACTGGTATGTGTCGTTGTTGCAACATATTGTTCTGGCATGGTGTTGTAAGCTAAAGGGCCTGTCCGAAAAAAAAATTTTTCAAATGTCCATATGACATCAGGACAGTATTTCAGAGTGACGACTCAAAAAAACACATAGTATGAGTCAAGCCCCCAACCAAAGGTCTCATGCCAAAAACTGTATACGAGATTCCATGCAAATGCAGAAAACGACACAAAGGTGAGACTAGTCGCCCCCTAAATGTAAGGCTAGAAGAACATCATAAAGCCCCGACACAGGAGGGGGTCGAAAAATCGGGACTAGCTGATCACACATGGAAAGACACAGGAACACACTTCCCTTTATGGAACGGGCTCAAAATAATTGACTGGGATAAAAAATGGAGAGTTAGACGACTTAAAGAAACAACACACATGTTAAAAAAAGAAATGTTACGAAGCAGATTGAGCATAGAGGTCAACAGTATATGGGAACCTCTAATTATAAAGAAAAACAAAAAATGTACAACCCTTCCTTAAAATTTAAACGGTAAAAGGGAGATAATCCCATGTCAAACTTTATTAGAGTTACCTATCTTTGTCAACCAAATTTTTTTTTCAAACATACAAAACAATGGCATAAAAACAAAAACAACTCCAAGAATATGAAAGTATCTACAGCGACAGTAACTTTTCTCCTTTCTTTTCTAAGATGGTGAATAACATGCCTGATGAAGGTTGGAGGCTGCATCGACTGAAACATTGCACAAATAACACTCAAGATGAGAACAATATTCTGATCAAAACAACTAATGCAAGCATCTTTCTAAATTGGAAATTGTATAATCCAATTTAAGAATATTTACATCAACTCAAGAACTTATAAGGAATTCTGAACCAAACTCTTTATTTAATGCACGGGGGGGGGTTCTCGTTCTGTCAGCCATGATCAGATAGAATATCATAATTTATCTTACTCTTAGTTATTACCATCTGTAATAAGGATTGAACTTCAGCCTTCAGAAAATTGATTAACTAACATTCTTACCTGTTACACCACATGTCCATTGGGTTTAAGTGATCAGAATGGATTTGAGAAAGAAGGATAAATGAAGACCTAGTCAGAAAGATTATTTACCTTCTCAGAAGGTTAGGCAAAAGGTCAAGTGTGGCTTTAAGAAGCTAGCACACTAGGATAAGCATGCTCTGTCCTACAATAAAATACCTGAGCAGCCTTGTCAGCATACCCCGGTAAGAGTGCCCAGGCGATTATCAATACACTACTGAAAAAGAAGGTGAAGCCTGTGAGGGTGGGCCTCTTAAGACAGAACAAAGCCCAACAGCAACATGTTCAGAGATAGATTAGTTTGGAAGCCAAATTCTAACAGTCGTTCCCTGAACTTGATGCATACCCTTCACCTTGTAAGAAGATTGTTTTAAACAGATATGAATCTTCGAATGCAATCAACGTAGAATTAACAAATACTTGTTGAGCCGACCTCTTGGATAATTATTAGTAAAAGTAATCCATTTCACTCATTGTTTTCATACTTATTGTAGTGGCGATCATTGTCAGACTAATAATCTACTTAACCCTTATCCCCGAGTGGCCCAAGAGCCTTGATAAGCCATCCATCCATTCATCAATAATAATTTTTAAAAAATATTGGTAATGGTTTTGACCCAACAGGGTACATATACATCTAGTCTTTGTATTAGTGATGGGTCGATTCCAATATTTTTCACGATTCCGATACAATTACTGATTTTGTTCTAAATCTGATTCCTATTTTTTTAAAATCCCTAGATATTTAGCTATAGAGCTGTTTTTTTTTTATTAAAAAAAATTTTTTTTAGGATGTCTGTAAAACCCCATGTAATTTTCACAAACGTAAAAATACACTTGATAGGGTTTGATTTAAAATCCATAGATGTAATAGATATTTATTTTATCACGGAAAATTAACTGAAAAAAAAAAAAAAAAAAAAAAAAAAAAAAAAAAAACTTAAAAGAATCTTTTTGGCATCGGAAAGCAAGTATAATTTTTTCGATTCCGATACCTTTAAAAGTTCCGATTTTTGAGATTTCCAAATTCGATTAATCGTCCCAACGCTACCTTGTTTGTAACCCATAAGATTGTTTTTCATTCCCTTATGAAATTCAAGAGTCGAGAGTTATGCAGTTGGAGGAACAAGAGTTAAAAAAAAAAATGAAAACGAAAGAAAAGAAAAAAGCAGTTTCTTTTTTTAAAAGAAAGAAAAGAAAAAGAAATGAGTCACTGATTGGTGAAAAGAAGGGGCATCTCTTTTAGCAAGTCCCCAAAAACCCTCGGCAGTGGTGGTGAGATGAAAAGGGAATTACAAACATGTTTGCCAGACTCTTAAGAAAGACTCGAGTAATTAGTCTGAGTTACAGAAAAGATGGGGAACGGAGAGAGGAGGGGGATGCGAGATGAGGAAGCACTTGGTTACAAATAAATAGAGAAGCAGGGGCTGAATCACCACCAACACTGTCATTTTTCTGTACACTTGTCAGTAGTAAAGGGGGTGGGGAGCGGGTAAGAAGAAAGACCTTCTTGAACTCTCTCCGATTGTGAGTGTTTACCGTCTGCAGGGTACACAATGATGATACACCTCGCTTTCGCAACAGCACATGTAATTGGCCAACCTCTGTATTTAAACAAATACAAAGAAAAACACACGCATCGGGGGGGGGGGGGGTGCAGACAAAAATCAAATTAGATTTAACAACGGATATAAATATGGGGAGGGGGAGGTAGGTGTGTGGGGGGAGTGAGAGGTGGGAAGTATTTGAATTTTCAAAATTATGATTTCATAAAAATGTCCCCATGTTGAATAATAATTATTTATTGGCAGTCTCAACAGATCCTGCATCTTTATCTTAATAATTACAAAACTCTGTTGACCGTCTGGGCGCCCTTGCTTGTTCGTAGTAAATAATTTTACTAAGAATTCTGGTTTACTAAGAATTTTGGTTTCGGTTTCGAATCTAGCTGATGGATGAAGTCATATTTTTTTTTTTTAATTTAATTTAATTCGATATCACTACTATATATTGGGTACAATATAATATATAAGAATATGGAGAATTGACACGATAATAATAATATATATGAAATCTTCATGAATTAAAATATTATATTTAAGCATATTGTACGACTAGGCAAGACCGGGCGCGTCTACGAATAAATGTGAAAATTGGATAGAATTTCATTATTTAAGAGAACAGCTGAACAAAAACTTGTTTACATTGAACTTAAAAGAGACCATGTTATAGTAAGATGGGAAGCAGCATCACGGTATTGTGTTCCACAGGCAGGCAGTTCTAGGAGAGAAACTATGCTCATGAAAATAACCGATAGAACAAAGAGTTGATACATCTCTTCTGCGTGAAAGGATTAGGAAAAAGAAGAACTGTTAACGGGCGTCAAGGCAGGAAAGGCTGCTCTGAGCAAATTCTACTCAGATGTGGCAATGGTACTGGAGTCGCTTTGTTTTTTTTTCGTTTTTTCTATCTGACCGATGGATTTTATTTTATGCACTGATAAAGCAACCTAGTAAAAGTCGATAATATTTTATATCACATGAAAATGTATGTTCTTGGGATGAGCAGAAATAATTGTTTGCAAACAAAAGTGTTTTTGGACATTATATGAAATGCTGTCCCCGAGTAACTAAAATTTTACATTATGTTTATATTATGTCCAAAAAGTCACTGATGGGTTCTGAACTTAAATAGATTCTTTATTTTTGATCATATCTTTCTGTAATTTTAACACAATCTGACTAAGACATTAGGAATTTTTTTAAAATTGCAAAATTCATCCAATCTTTATGAAAAATAATGTTGCCCATTTTCATCTTCGCCTATTTGTGCTCTTTCCAAAACATTATTCATGACAGATTGCAGAATCTCTGGATTGCGATTTGACTCCCTTATTTCGTTCTTGATGCTTTCCTTCAAGTCTTGCAGCTTTGGGATTTGACATTCCGAGGTCTGCCAGCTCACAGAAAGAAATAAGGGAGCTAAATCACAATCCAGAGATTCTGCAATCTGTCATGAATAATGTTTTGGAAAGAGCACAAGTATGCAAAACTGAAACTGGGTAACATTTAAAAGACATTTTTTATAAATAAAGGCTGTTTAAATTTTGCATTTTTTTTAATTCTCAATGTTTTAGATTGTATTAAAATTACAAAAAAGTATCATTACAAAAAAAAAAAAATCTATTTAGGTTTCAAATCCTTCAGTGACTTTTTGAACACCCTGTATATATTATCAGGGGCGCCTGGCGTTGCTCGGTCGTAAAATATACTTAAATATAATATTTTAATTTATACAGTTTTCGTATTTATTATTAGAGAGTCAATTATTTCACATATATATAGCCAAATATATAGCCATGGTTTCACAAGTAATGATTTGAGTGGGATCAGTTAAAATCGAAATCAAAACCAAAACATAAGTTTCATGATTGAAACTATGTCTATAAGTTAAGCAAAGACTGAAGTTTATTTTTACTCTATATAGTTAGACTGTAAAAAAGGAGTGCGAATTTTATTAAATACAAGATGGTTTCTAGCACAACAATGTTTTTAATAGATGAGATGCAAATGTGGTTGGACGGCCCTCAGAGTTGTTTTATATATATATATATATATATATATATATATATATATATATATATATATATATATATATTCTTTTAACTTTTTTGAAGTTTTACATTTGGATTTTACCGTCACTGGATTTTTTATCTTCCACCAGACTATCCATTCGCGTGTAATCACCTTTTTCTTTACCATATTCCCTCTGCTTCACTTTTTTTTTGTTTTCAAGTAAGATCTTTGACTTACTTGTTGTTTCATCAAATACTTCTGTATGCAAAATCCAATCCCGCATTTTGCTAATTCCTACCCTCTGATGAGAAGGAAAGTATTTCTTCGAAACTCCGTGGATTAAGGACTATCCATTTATCTAGTGTTTCCTTTTCAGATTAAATATGTTTTTAACTCATTTCAAAGTGTTTTTTTTAGTTGCTCATATTATAAGCTCTATTTCCTATTTGGTTTTATCGAGCTTTTTTATCTGGCAGAGATAATTTTATAAATATTAATTCTTTAATATTTATAATTTACTTTTATTTTACCATCTTGGATCATTTTGGTAAATTCAATTGTAATTTTCATTTATATATATATATATATATATATATATATATATATATATATATATATATATATATATATATAATCGACCTTTTTAATAAATTAACTAGTTTTAATTCGTAACCTCATCACGTTCCTGATGATAACTTATGCGCATCGAAAATGTTTGAAAATACGTCGCATTGTTTCTATTCACACTGGAGCCCAACAAAAAACAAGCATGTATCATTAAAAATTCTGCCTAAATAAACGCACATGAGAAATTAAATTTAAACCATGTAAATTAGAATTTCCAACAAATTTCTTATTAAACAAATTGAAAACTTTAAAATTTCTACTTTTGTATTAACAATATCGCCTGAAGAGGTCTAGTTTCATGTAACTGACCAATCGTCGACACATGCTCATGAATGTGTAGTGACATACACACGTATGTAAAACAAATAAAAAATATATCTTGCCCTACTTCGGTATTGAGCACTCTTGAATGAACCTCGTAAATAAAATTCATTGGTTGCTTCACCTTTTGAAGTTGTTTAGTTCTCTTCCCCTGCAAGAACTATCAGCCTCAATATATATATATATATATATATATATATATATACACACACACACACTAGAAGAGCACCCGACTCAGAACGAATAAAATTTTTGCTCCTACTCCAAACCGAACAATTTTGCATCAATTTTTTGTCTCCTTACGAAGATGAAATGAAAATATTCCACTAAACTTTGTGTCTAGAATCCTTATTCCAACATATAATTTTAATTTGATAAAATGCCTATCATTTAACTGCTGAGTTTAACGGGTCTTAATTGGAGAGTGAAATTCATGGAATTTTGCTGAACTGACGTTTGATGACTGTAGATCAAATTTAATAGCAACGTGAATTATTTGAATTTTCGAATAGGAGATTGTGCCAAAAGCAACAGAAGACATAATTGGTCAATCTCTAAATTTAAATGCAAAGAAAACACAAACATTTGCGAAACTTGCAGGCAAAAAATAAATCCGATCTAGCAGCGTAGGGAAAGCTGGGAATTGAAAAGCTAGTGGTAGAGGTGCGAGTGGTGTTTTGATTTCAAAACTATTTCTTTCTTTTTTTCAACTATGTTGAAAGGTAATTATTGACATACTCGGCAGATAATATATATTTTATAAATCTTTATATAAAAAGTTGTACAAAAAATAAATTGATGGCAATACCTTTGACTTTTCAATTTATTTTAAAATCGCATATTGCGTCTGTAATTGAATCTTTTTTTTTTTTTGAGTCATTTCTTCTTTTTCTTCATCATCATCTCGCAAAGGAATAAACCTTGCTATGAGTCAGCAAATACCTTTTCAAACATATTCTATACAAAAAGTGGGTATTTCAGCTTTCTAAAAATACTTCAAATCTTAATAGTCAAAATTAAAAAAGGATTTTTTGTTTGTGCCCAAAATTTAGAAATCGTTTTTTGTTGTACAACAGGACTGCTTAAAAAAATAAGCAAAAAAGAAAGAAGTGAAAAAAATAGGGGGGGGGGGTGATGAAAAATCAATTCCTCCCTTTTAAACTTTTCCTCTTTTCATTTTTTATCTTCTATTTGCCTTCTTTATTTACCTCTTACTAATCTCCCCTATTTATTTGGAATTCTATCACCGATGTAAAAATATTTTTCTCGCATGACTTTTGCATATGTCCTAACACTATCAAATCTCTATCGATTTTGTTATCTTCTTTATCTCTTTGCACTATCGACGATGTCATCTACTAAAACAGGTGAAATTTTCATGGCAAGTGCTCATCTGAGCTCCAATCTATGGGCCCCCCTCTGTTTCACACAAAAAAAAAAAAACACTAGTCTAGCTAAAACCACTATCAACAATTTCCCCCAAATCTAAACATGGATTCTTTCCTAAAGCTGCCGCCTAGGAACTATGTTCCACTGGCCTGCTTTCCAGCTGACTACAATTTGGTCATTTTCAAATCCAATGTAAACAAGTTCTTGGTGAGCTGTCCCCTTAAATAATCAAATTATACCAAATTCCAACAACTAACAATTACTATGCTGTTGTACTGATGACTACCGTATATTTATTAACTGTTATCCTCGAGTGGCCTCTAGGTCTTGATATGTGGTGACTCCCTTGTAAAAATAGAAAAAATAAATAAAAATACACTGAGAAGATCTTTTATGTCATCATGAAGCCATGATGCCTTCCAGTAAAATACTTTCGTATTTGCGTTCCATCGCAGTAAGATGTGACACAGTCAGAAGGTGAGGATTGAAAAAACAGCCCAAATGAGGCATGTGCACTTTGGCTAACAAAAAAATATCTGAGCAACTCCACTACAGCAGGGGCGCCTTAAGTGATTATCAAAAAAAAAAAAAAAACTCTTTTGCCAGAAGAGGAGGTAAAGCCTGGGATGGTGGGCCTTCTACAACTGCACAGAACCATACTTCAGTCAAACAGATTAAAAAGGTCATCACCTACTCAAAAATGACCTATGCCGGACTTGGACTTAAATGTATGATTTTTTTTTTGCTTGTTTGTATGTTGTCCCAAAAAGAAATGTATGATGTCATAAAACTACTATTGATTATTTATGACGTCATCCATTTTCAAGTAAATATCTATAAATGATTAAAGTTAAGTTCACCTGAGACAATTCAGAATACACCTTTTGGGATATTTCCCCACATTAAAAATGACCTTATGTCAAACTTTTCTCTCGTGGAGAAGCAAATAAATAGGAGTTATGACCTTTTCCTGCCCTCTTTTCAACCTCTGGCAACATTTTATATTTTTGTATTCTTACACAGATATTTCTATTCCACCAATGTTCAATGCAATATTGATTATCATAAAACACTGTAAAAATATTTGGAAATTCCAAAAGGGTTTCATAAATATAGATCAGTTCATAAAATGAGTTTAAAAAAAAAAATATAATATCATCTATAAAACAATGACCCAACTGGATCACCAACGGCATAGTATATAAATAAAACGTTTTTTTAACTTGACTGGTTAAAATGGTCTTTTTATTTTTATTGATCCCAGCAAAGGAACAGAGCCACTTGGACATAAGGGACTACTGTTCGGGACCATATCTACAGATACACTATATAGGGAGTTAAGCAGTGAGATGTCTGTTTACATTACATTTAAACTTTCGCAGGTAAGTACAGTGAGAGAAGCAGAAAGGGAATTCCAAAGTAGAAGGCTTTCCAGTATCTATGGATCTCTACAGTGAAAGGGTGTGATTTTGCTGCTTGTTGGGTTAGTCGGGAATTATTCATAAAGGACAGCGTTTTGTTCGTGTAAAAGTAAAAAAAACTACACAAGAGACATCCACAAAGTTGATACTTTTTCTACCAGCATCAACTCAAACAGAATATAGGCACATTTTTTTATTTTTTATACAAGTTTTGGAATTACCTCCAACTTGAGGAAATAGTGCAGTAATATATGTTAATTAGTAATGATACCATCTTCCTAAGCATTACCTTCTCATTGGGGGGGGGATGTAATATCAAGGTCTGAGGGCCATCCGAGGATAAGGGTTAATGAGTTTGACAGGTGAACGATGAAACATTGAGGGGAATAGTAACATTGTTGTAAATTGGTAAAAATTATTTAAGAGGAAACAGCTCAACAAGAATTTGTTTTATATATTAGTTTTTATTGGAATCGTTTAGATGAGTAATTTGTGTATTTATTTGTTGACCGTCATCTTCATAGTTGTTGTTTCATCACATTTCAGTCAACTCATCCTCTGGCCTTCTTCAGGTGATTAACCGCAACAGGATAGGAATGCTGAGTCTTGTAACTGTACCCAAGCACGGAACAACTACAGAAAGAGTTTATTACTGCGGATACAGTTACAAAACTCAGCATTCCTGTCGCATTTAATCACCTGAAGAAGGCCAGAGGATGAGTTGAAACATGGTGAAACAACAATGACTATGAAAATGAAAATAACAGTCCGCAAATAAAAAAAAAAGAATTTGTTTATATTGGACTTGAAAACTAAAAGGTCGTATTTAGCCAAGAAGCAGACACGTGATACTGTATTCCACTAACAGGCAGTTTTAGGCAAACAACTTTGTAAAAGTTCCATTTGGTTTTTAGTACACAGAAAAGGAAAGTGTTGTTGGCCGTGGTTGTAGCTAGACAAGTTTTTATTTTGAATGTTTTAGGGGGGGGCATGGATTAAAGTTCAGTCGAGCATGAAAATAACGGTAGAGCAGAGAAAGACTAGCAACGTCTCTTCTGTGAGCGGAGGAAAACGAACATAAATATTAAAATGATTTATACTGTTATACAAGTAAAGATATACTTCAGGACAGGCACTTTTTATACAAAAGGTGGCTATGAGTATCTCATTCAAGAAAAGAACCGGAGAAAACAATGCCCATAATTAAAGCACTATGCTGATTAATACACGTTTATGTTTTTTATAGATTTGAGTTGGCAACTGAGCCCATATAATATTTCTAAGACATGATTTAAGTTCTAAATGATTTGTTTGGACTTGATTCTCATGGGTTATGTTAACTCTGAGGTGGGGTGGGGGTATAGTTTTATAGGAGGAATGGAGAGGTTGTTTACAGGTGCTCTACAATTCTAACAGAATAATAAATCTATTTAGAGAGATGGAGAGAGAGAGAGAGAGTGGGAGAGATATTACTAGTATTGGTGAAAAGGACAGAGAGGGTAGTGAAAGTATATAAAAAAAAATAGAAGGAATTTAACAAAGAAGCACATAAATGGGTTGTGTTGGGTACCTCAAAAAGTGCTGGGAAATATGTGAACTAGCCACCTTAATTTCAAGAAATATATCCTTTCTTTATCATTTTCAGTTAAGTTTCTTAATATTTATTGCCTGAGGGTGCATAAAGAAATGTGTTCTGAAATGAGTTCAGCCCTTTATATTCATTTACATGTGCGGTTTAAATATAAGGGCACGCCAGCACATATCACAATCATAAATATGGAGGAGAGAGTTAAGAAACACTGATTTATAGGATATTAGCAAGGTCATTCGGTGTTGCCCAGGGACATGGACACCAAAATAGAAGCGTTTAATAAAAAGCGTGTGCAACGTCTTTTTTTTTAAACCCTCCCCCTCTTTCTCTCTCTCTCTCTCTCTCTACCTTTGACTACCTCTCTCTTCTTCTTCCTTTGATTGTCCTTCTCTATCTTTCTATACTTTTGATTGCCCCTCTTTATACTTCGCTTTGACTGCCTCTCTTTACTTTCCTATCTACCTCTCCCTCTCCCTTTAATTCCTTCTTTCTACTCCTCATACCTTTTTACTTTTTCCCTCTTTTTCTCTCTCTCTCGTGCGACTGGTTCAGTATAATAGAAAGAAAAAAAGAATTAAAGAAAAAATGTTGATTGAATGCTTAACCTAGTTTCAGTGTTGTTTTTGAAACAACTAACAATAAGAATGAAAACCAGTTAACACTGCTGCAAAGAATGTGTGCTCCCTCCACTGTGCTAGAAAAATACTCACACTTGACAATATCTTGTATTTCTATAAAGCATGGAGTATTGTTGCCACATCTAGGCTGGTACATCTACAACCAATTTCTTGTGCAATAACTTTATACCTGGTGACTCCAACGGAACGAATATTAGACTTTTTTAAAACCACAATCACACTATCCATTGATGTAAGAGTTGTGAGTACATCTTATGTAGTTTCCAACAAATTTGGGGTTATCTTAATGTAAATGTGGTGACTGAGATGATGCTAGTGATGATTAGCATATATTTTTATCACTTTCAACCAAGGATGACACTCATTTTCCATACACTATTGATGACCTTGTGTCTAATTTGCTTTAAATGTAATTTCTTTTCTTTTTTTTTTTTTTGTAAACAAATAATTTAAAGTGTAGTATCTGTTCTGATACTACACTTCAATATGACATTTGATCAATGGAGGAGAAATTCTTTTAGACTAAGGCAATTTTTTTTTTTTTTGATACAATTCAAACTAAAGAGCTGGAATTTTCCCACATTAAAAACGGGTCTTGTGTCTAATCTTAACCCTCGTGGGGAGACAAACAAATAGGTACTATTCCGTTTTTAACCATTGACTTTCATATACATAAACACACATTTATCCAAGATAGCAAAACTGCAAATCCAAGGCTAAGTAGATATGACCTAAAAACTGGAATGACCAACAAAGCCACTATACACAAGCCCTCCAGGTGGCAAAATATACTTATCAGTAAATGACTCAGGCATAAGGGCATAATTAAGAGATAATACCAACACTCATACAGTTGCATAGGTTAGTCCTGATTAAAATCTAAGATTGGCCAGGCTTCAGGTGTGAGATGCCAAGCTTATTGCAGGAGATTTACTGACAAGTTATTTCGACTCGGTCGGTCGACCTATTCACCCATCACATGATTAACCTTATCTTTATTATACAGAATTAGAAGAATAGACATCCTAAGGCGAGTAAAATTAATTCCCAGGCAACACGAGTGGAACAAATACATTAAAGGCATTGCCAAGGCTGCTGCAAAGAATGTGAGCTCTCTCTCTCTCTCTCTCTCTCTCTCTCTCTCTCTCTCTCTCTCTCTACCATGCTAGAAAAATACTCATACCAAACAACATCTTTTATCTTTATAAAGCCTGGAGTATTGTTGCCACATTTAGGCTGGTGCATCTACCACTAGTCTCTCTCTCTCTCTCTCTCTCTCTCTCTCTCTCTCTCTCTCTCTCTCTTAGACAGGGTACAAGAAAAAGTATCAAATCTAATAGGTTTCACACTGTTTAACAAGCTTCAACCCCTGTCCCATCACTGCAATGTCCCCCTTCGACATACATATACCTGACAAAACCACTTAGCAACAAAATCACACCCCTTCATTGCTGAGATCCTCAAATGCCAGAAAGCTTTCTACTCTAATAGCTTCTTCCTTCGAACAGCTAGACTTTGGAATTCCCTTCCTGCTACCTGCTTCACTGACTGTACTGATATGCAGAAGCTTAAATGTAACATAAACCAACATCTTGTTAATCTTTCCTAGGCATGCTCCCAAATAGTAACCCCTTTATGTTCAAATGGAGATATGTCTTGTTAAACATGAGAAAAAAAATGTTGCATACCTGTGCCTGTTTTACAAGTACTTTAATGGAATGTGTTCTGATGAACTCACATCACTTGTGCCCCATGATGTAAATATTTCGGATTAACCTGACAAGCTGCAAAATACCAGTCCTTCACTGCAGTGTCCCTAGATGCCAGAAAGCATTCTACTAGAATAATTTCTTCCCACGAACTATAAAAATACCTCCTTGTACTAACAAGCAGAAGTTTAAATATAATGTGAACAGACATCTCCCCACAGTTCCATATTAAACTTGACCCTAGCCCCTTAGCCCCCTAAGTCCAAGTTGCAATATGCTTTGTGTGGGGTGAATAATAAAAAAAAGTTTATCAACACTTTTATGTTCTCTTATAAAGATTAAAATAAAATATCAGACTACTAAAACTTTTGTCTAGAATACTTATTCCAATTCTGACCAAAATCCATTACACGATTTTCATTGTAGAAAATGTTTGAAATTGAAAGATTATGCTTAAGTGGTCTTAAGAAGAAATTGGAATTCAGGAATTTTGCTAAATTGGTGCCTAATGAAATCATTTAAAAATGTCCAAGAAGAGAGGAGAAAAGAAAGAAAGAAAAGGAGAGAGGAAGAAAAGAAAGGAAGGAATGAAAGAGAAAGCGAGCAATAGGAAGGATACAGAAACGAAAGAGAAATAGAAAAGAAACAGAAAAAGGCAGTAGATAGAAAGGTAGGAGAGAGAAAGAAGAAGAAATAAGAGAAAGAGAGAGGAAGAGAATGAAAAAGAAAGTAAGTAGAGAGAGAGACAGAGAGAGAGACAGAGGAAAGAGGGGAATAGAAAAAGAGGTAAATTTTACACATACAACAATGACCACCGCCTATAACATAAGGAATTATATTGCTTAATATCCGGAAAACTATTTGTTTGTGGAAAATTTAAATGCGATATTTGTTTTCAGCATACTCAAAAAACTATTACAGGATTGTTAAGCTGGGTTGTCTTCAAGTTTACAAATTCTTGAACGACCGTCCCCCTTAAGTAATCCAATTAACCAAATTTCCACTACTAACGATTACTATATTATCCCGTTAACTACTGTACACTCAGTAACCCTTATCCTCGAGTGGCCTCCGGGCCTCGATAAGTGGTGACCTCTATGTAAAAAAAATAAAATAAAATAAAAATGAAAAAGTAAAAATTTACCGAAAAAGAGAAAGGTGGAAGAGAAAGGACGAGGAAAGAGAGAAAGAAGAGATATAAAAGAAGGAAAGTAGGAGGAGGAGAGAGAGAGAGAGAGAGAGAGAGAGAGAGAGAGAGAGAGAGAGAGAGAGAGAGAGAGAGATTGGCTTTATCAATTGGCACATTTCTAAGCCTATAAAGTGCCAGTAATGGGGTATAATAAAAAAGTAAAAATCCGAATAAAAATAAACATTTTTCTCCCCAAAAAGCAAGATATAGATCTTGTTTTGCTGTTACCTGGATCCTAAGAGTAATAGCAAAAACAGGAATTTGCCGAAAGGAGATTTCTAATCGGGTGGAAGAGGGGGGCGGCCAACCCTTCTTCTGATAATTCTTGTAGATCATAAGCACTTTTTCAGTTTCACACTTCTGACACCCATCCAAAGCTTTCAGGCTTTCAGCAGTTGATTAAGTGTGTGTGCGTGTGTGCACGCGCGCGTATGTGCGTGGATGGATGTGTGCGTGTATATGAGTCGGAAAGATGTAAGCAATTTGAACCCGCGCGTGTATGCATAGGTAGGTGTGCATGTATGCGTGTGTGTGCGTACACAAGCCAGAAAGATATAAGCAATTTGATTGCTATTTAGATTCAGTGTTTCTTCCTCAAAACTTGTTGATTTAATAACACGTCTTTATAAGGGAATGTTGAGAAAAAAAAAGTGTGTGTGTGTGTGTGTGTGTGTGTGTGTGTGTGTGTGAAAGTCAAAAATAAAAAAGTGTGTGTGTGTGTGTATGTGTGTGTGTGTGTGAAAGTCAAAAATAAAAAAATATTTTGAATAAAAACAGGAGACACAATCACACATAGTAAAAAGGAAACGTTAACTTTCGACCGCCTTAGAACTTTCACTTCCCTTATTATGTCCTTTCGTTCTCACACTACGAGTGACGTTTCAAACTAATTGCTGTTTTCTGAGTTAAAATCTATCTATGTAACACGTATCAATTCTTAGTTAACTTAATAATTACCATTGCCTAGTTAACTTTGAGATTCTTTTTTTAAATTTTTTTTTACATCAAGTAGCTTTATGCCTTGTCGGGAGTGATTTCTATTAAAAAATAACATTCAAACTTGTTGGAGAGGAAAAAAGAGGTTGATTCTAGATTTTTCTCGTCTTGTTAATATTTAATAGGCTCAACTTTGTTCCTGATTCAAACAATTGAGCTCAATTTTTATCTAATCTTTTCAAAATTAATATTAACATTGGACTAATTTCTCGCACTAATGTTCAAGATACCCCATTTCCTGTTAAGTCTACACAGCTGCAGTGTGACATAATCACGTTGAAAAAAAAAAGTTCCCATTAGATCACCAAAGTTAAGGCATGTGGAGCCTGGCCAGTTCCAGTTGGGTGACCATTTGGGAATGCTAGGTGCTCTATGTCATCTTCCCTTGATCGGGATATACATGTAGCTGGGGACTACTTATAAATTTGACATTCCTTGTAAACTTCCTCCTTTGGAGGAAGCCGGCTAGCCCACCATGAGCTAATACCAAACCATGTATTACTGTTTTTTTTGTTTGTTTGTTTTTTGTAATAGCAGCACCCTGTGTTATATACTGTTTATGTATATGTGATCTTAGTAGCAAAATTAACTAATTTGCATATTGCTGTGAAAAAAGATACTTTATTAATTAACAATATTGATTTTTACTTCAACAATTGTTTTATTTTAATATAACAAATAGCACTGTTTAAAAATAGCTTTATTTTGTGAGAAAATGTTTAGCAAATCCCTAGAATTCAATGATGGTTGGTTCTCTATCTTGGTTATAATGGCACGATACAGGATGCACCACTTTTTTTTGTGGATTTCCAGTCCACTCTTAGGGGGAGCAGACTCGATTATTGATTTTTTTTTTCTTTATTTTCTTTTCTTTACGATGTAATGAGTCAATTTCTTCTACATTTTCCTTGGCCTTCCCCTCAGAACTGAACCTGCTCCCTCAACTGTTCTACATCTACTAACCCAAGAACTTTCATCCATTCTTTTCATATGGCCAAGTTAACAAAGTCGTTGTCCTGCACACATCTTTCTATACCAGGGGTTGGCAACCTCCGGCCCGCATTCCAAATCTGACCCTCAACTGAATTTTGTTTGCCCTGTCACCTTATTCTGGACACAATATAAACAAACCAAACAGTGAGAGCTGAGAGAATATATTGTATCAAAATTCAAATTCTTTTTAAATTTACTCAAGAACGTGTTTTACTTGTTTTCTTCAAACACAGAAAATGTATTTATATATTTAATAATGTTTATATATTTAATAATGTTTATATATTTAATAATGTTTATATATTTAATAATGTTTATATATTTAATAATGTTTATATATTTAATAATGTTTATATATTTAATAATGTTTATATATTTAATAATGTTTATATATTTAATAATGTTTATATATTTAATAATGTTTATATATTTAATAATGTTTATATATTTAATAACGTTTATATATTTAATAATGTTTATATATTTAACAATGTTTATATATTTAATAATGTTTATATATTTAATAATGTTTATATATTTAATAACCATACTGTCCTCCATTACAATGTGGCCAAAACTGTTTGATCAGCGTAGCTTTTTGGCTTTCACACTCCAAAAGGTTGCCAACTGCTGCTCTATACTGTCTAGATTTAGTATTCCTCTGAGGTCATCAGATCTAAGTATCTTCATCGGCACATGGCGATCGGAGTGCGCATAAGTTGATGACACAAACCAGGTGAGATGAGAAAGAGTTTGAGATGTAAAGTAATTGTTCTGTGGAAGCCTCTTGCTTCCGTCTGGCTCTGGCTAGTTGTTTTCTTTGTAGAATAAAAGAAGTGACACAATTATATTTGCAAATAGCGGAGTTGGTTGCTGCTCTCTCCCTCCTGAGAAAGTGGAGGGGGGGGGGCTTGCTTTTCATCACATTTGGAAACTGTCTAAGTGTGTGTGTGTGTGTGTGTGTGTGTGTGTGTGTGTGTGTGTGTGTGTGTGTGTGTGTGTGTGTGACACACTGATATTTTTCTTTTCCAAGCCGTTTCTATCAGAATTATGCTCTCTCCGTGCTGCTGCTGCTTGTGATGATGGTGAACAGTCAAGGAAGTAGGATTGGGCTAGGAAACACTGAGTGTGCCAACGTTATTTTTAGCCTCACATGGAAGAAGCAGAGGCAACCTTGGACAGAGAGAGAAGAGAGAGAAGAGAGAGAGAGAGAGAGAGAGAGAGAGAGAGGGGGGGGAATAGGAAGTTTACAAGAAAAAAGAAATTCTCTCTTACAAGCCACTGCTCTGGGTTTGAAAATAGAGAAAATAAAAAAGAGAGAGGGGAGAAATAAAACAAAAGTTCCTCTTGCAAACTACTATTCCATATTTGGAAATAGAAAATAAAAAAAATATCAGAGAGAGAGAGAGAGAGAGAGAGAGAGAGAGAGTTTGCAAAAGAAAAGAAAGAAAACAAAAGTCTTTCTTATAAGCCACTGTTCAAAGTTCGGAAATAGAAAGAATATATGAGCGAAAGAGGGGGGGTATTTATTTGCTCCCCCATCGAGCAAATTAGGCATAAGGCCAATTTTTAATGTGAGGAGTGAAGGGAGGGGGAAGGGGAAAAGGGGACCAGCTCCCGAGAGGTGGGAAATGGGAGCTGGTTAAAGGTCAGGTATGTGGGGTTGTCCCCACATCTGGTCTTTGTTTGCAGTATCTGTCGGAACAGATACTACACTTTGAGATATTAAAATCTTTTATTCATGTTAAAAAATACAGAAAAAATCAACGATGAACAAAAAACTTAGGCACATGGCCAACTCAAAAGGGGGGATACTACACTTTGATCTTGTCGCCCGGGGCCCCGGAGGGCGCGAGAGAAAGGATAATTCATAAAAGAAAATAAGGGGGAAAAAAGTCACCTTTTACAAGTCATTGCTCCAGTCCAGTCTGAGAGAGAGAGAAAGAGAGAGAGAGAGAGAAAGAGAGAGAGAGAGAGAAAGAGAGAGAGAGAAAGAGAGAGAGAGAGAGAGAGAGAGAGAGAGAGAGGGGGGTGTAGGAAGCAATTGATGTGCTACCAGAGATGACCAGTTAAAAGTCAAACAGAAAAGAGAATATAAGGAAGAGGAAAACGAAAGCAAACGGTAGAAGATGGATTTTTTTATTTGTTTCTTAGTAGAACTAATACTCAGCTTTAGGTAAGAGGGCAAAGAAAGAATAACTGTGTTGTGTATGAGTGAGAGAAAGAGAGAGAATATATATGGATATAGAGATGTAGAAAAATAGCAAGCGAGAAAAGATAGACTATAGAAAGAAAAGCGTGAAGAGAAAGAGAGAATGTATATAATGTTCCCCATTAACAAGTTCAAATTTTTCTCCTATGGCCTCATCAGAGGATGTAACAACTGATTGAAACCATGACTTGTTAAAGTAAGTCTAAAGAATTGCTTACTGCCATTTATTTGTCCATTTTTTTTGTGCTAATGTTAAACAAAACACACTCTACCCTAATGCTAGTTGGTGATAATTTTCCATTCACAAATGTGATGCCCCTAAATTAGTAGCAACATATATATTTTTAAAATAGAATTATCTATGGACACGTGTTTTCTCATAAGACTCATCAGCGTAGCTGGACCTATATATGGAAGTTAAAAGCTAAATATTCAACAGAATGTGTGTGTGTATATATAGATATATATAGATAGATAGAGAGAGAGGGGGGAAGAAAAGGATAAAGATATTAGGAAAGGAGAAAATATGCATATAGATATACACATTTATATATGAGAATAAGAGTGGTATACACATAATCAACTGTGTGTGTGTGTGAGAGAGAGAGAGAGAGAGAGAGAGAGAGGGGGGGTGATAAGATCCCATCCTGAAGCTTTTAAAATAAATAACAATAAACAGGAGAAGTAAAGAGGATATCTGAAAAAAATGGAAAATTCTGAAACGTGGCTGGGATTTTTTTTTTTTTTTTTTTTTTGATAAACAACTTTCTCTTCACCAATTCCCGTTTCTACTTTAGAGACGCCAGAGTTCATATTTCATGGACTGACCCAGATCGGGTCTCATTATAAACAACTCATCCAGTCTTCATTTTTTCCCCCCCAGTTTTTTCCATAATCGCTGGAAATGCTCACCAGACATGTTCTATTTCAGGATCATTCATAGCAAATAATCATTAAAGTCGAAACAGGGATGTTAGTAGCCAATGGGCAGAAAAAAAAAATAAAACTGGAATCCAGATGAATTTCCCTGCTTAATGAACGCGCTCGCGTGTGTGTGTGCGCGCGCGCATACACTAGTGTTAGGACTATTAAGCTGAATCAGGAATCATAAAAATTGAAACATTTGGAGTATTGGAATCAGTATGGGAAAAATTTATGCCTATTTTCTTCTGCCAAAAATGATTCTTTTACAAATTGTTTATTTTTTGGTTTGCGTTTGTTCAAAACATAATTTTTCATTGCTGGTATTAATGATAAGTATTTATCGACTTTAAACTGTAAATAAAATCAATATCGATTGATCAGCCCCTCCACCATCACAAGTGTATTTGTGAAAATACATGCAAATATTGTAACGTTTTTTTTTATAGTAATTTGCAAAGTAATAATAAAAAACTCTATAGCAAAATATTTAGAGATTTTAAAGGAATCAGAATTAGTGACCATCTTAGAAAAGGGAATTTAACTCTGAATTGATAAATGCATCGGAATTAGGAAAAATACAAGAATCGTCTCTGTACTAGTGAGTCATCGCTTATCAAGGCTCAAAGGTCACTCGAGGATAAGTGTTAAGAAGTTTATCAGGTGGACGATGACACATGTTGCGGATTGGAGATGATGGTTTACCATGAGCAGAATTTTATTATCTGAGATCGCTCAACAAAAATTTATTGAAAACGACTGTGTTGTAGTCATCTGGAAAGTATTGTATTGCACAGACGGTAACTTCTTGGAAAGAAACTCTGCTCATGGAAGTTCTGTTTAGTTACAGGTACACAAAGGTGTGGGTGTTGCGAGGGCAATGCAAAAAAACAACTTCTTTTCTTAACCATTCCGATCAGTTTCAACTGTGAGTGAGAAAGAGACTGGAAGTCATTCTTTGATGATAAAAACCATTTAACCACCCTACTCCTTTGTACGTCTTAAACTCTATGGTGGGATGGGTGTAACATTTTCAGTTTTCATATAGACAAAAAGAGAAAAGGAAGACAAAGGAAGAAAGAAATTTTGTTTTTAAATGGTTAATGATAGATGAAATTTTGCTGGAAAATGTTTTGCTGGTGGAGGGTGGGGGCAGAGATTAAAGCTCAGTCGAACACCTACCATGAAAATGTTGGTAGAGTACACAACGTCTAGCAAAATCTGTGAGAAGACGAAATAGATTATCGTAAGTAGTTTTCGAAGTTGGTTTTACACTTCATAAAGGCAGGAAAGCATGCTTAGAGTGGCACCTGCCAGATGTGGCAACAGTATTCTATTTTAGGATATGAGTATTTTGCATGTAGATAATTGCGTCAGGAGCAAGGTACTTGCTGGAACCATAGAATGATATTTTATTAGAGATTGGAGCTCAGTCGAGAACCTGCATATATATATATATATATATATATATATATATATATATATATTTTTTAAACTTACACTGACTCATGCCAGAATTTGCTGACTCCAACTTTCCACCTCGGATGATGTCCACCTTTAATGCATTATTCAATGTGTTTATAGAATAATAAAAAGATTAGTCAACAACGAGTTATTCATTTTGAATAATCTGAGTGGATGTAAAGGTCACTTCATGCATAGCAACTGATCAGTGCTAAATAATTCAAAAAAGTATAAACAATGTTTACGTAATAAAGTATAGCAATATTTGCAAAGTTCAGCTTTTCTTGATCAAAATGGCGTTGTTTGTGTTGGATAATGAAATAAGCTTTGATCAGAAGAAAACGAATTCAGGTGTTAAAAGTCATTTGCCAGTACGATGCCTCCATTCTCAAGATAAAATGGACACATCTGTAAGGGTACTGTGCATGTAATTGTGAGGCAAGGGTTGCATAATCTCCAACCACACCAGTCCTGAATCAGCACTGTTTGGGTCCAGTGGCAAGGAGAGGCCAAAACTAACTGGAAACAATGCCGAGATAAGCAGAGAGCACATGCAGCACCTGAAATTCCCAAATGGTTACCCATTACTGACTAGGCTCAGTGTTGCTCAACTTTGGTGATCTGACAGAAACCGGTGTGTCAACATGATTATGCCATATATTTGCAAGTATTACGTCGACAAAAAGACGAAGCAGTTTGTAAGACAATGGAAACGGATGAGAACTATGATGTAGTACTTGCATATCAAATAATGGAAGACCCGTGTGTTGAGATAAAAACTTGGGGGAATGCTATAGAAAGTAAAGTGATGAGGGTGAATGCTACGAAAAGTCAAGTGATGATCAGTGGTTGTAGTGTTGAAAAACTCTCAGAAAGAAGAAGGTTGCCTTTGCTCAGTTTATTGAAATGGTCAGGTGCAACTCAATTTTTGGTGGTACTTGTATGCATTGAGTACACATGATGTGCAGTGGAAGTACAGTTTTAGAGAAGATAACCCGTTTGTGTGCAAGAAGTGTAAGACGATGGGGATGGACGAGAACTCAGATGTGGAGACAACATATTTGGATTGTGAAGTTATTAAGGTTTTTCAGAGGTTTTCGACTGAGGTGATACCATTTGAGCATAGAAAAGGTGCTAGTGTAATTGCAAGAATTAAGAACGGATTGATTAAGTTATGGGAACTGCCATTACTAACCAGCAAGGACCTGTGGTGCAGTGGTTAAAGTACTTGAAATATCAATTATGAAAGTGATATTCTCCTGAAGGTCGAAAGTTCAATTTTCAGTGCAGGTGATTGAAAAATACAATTGCTAACTACTTAGGACTTCTATCTTGTCATGGCTGACGGAACAAGAGTACGCTACATTTGTAAAGGAAATAAAGGGATTGCATTTGAAACTTTGTCCAGTTTACTAGAAACATTCCTAGGATCAACAAAATACACCTGAAGAAGGTCAGAGGTGACATTGACTGAAACGTTGTGAAAATGACACTCAAGATGAGAACAGAGTCCGAAGAATCAAAATCATACAAATAATCAATCCTCATCTCAAAAAATTCATATATGTAACGAGCAGAACATTATCATTGTCGACTAAAGGAAGAGTCATTCAGTGTGATGAGGTCTGGAATTGAAACGTGACCAGTGATTGTTAAGAATATGCTTTGCATGGAGAGAAATATGAGAATGAGATGATGGATGTGTAATGTAGGCCTTAAAGACAGGCTTATAGATTGGATGAGCTGAGAGGAAAATCAAATCTGGACAATACGAGGAGATTTGAGAAGATTTCAATATGATCATGTTGAAATAAATGGATGATAGTGTTTCGATTAATAATCATAAAACAATTGCGATAGCAGAGTCAATATTGAAAAAGACGGTGCATATTTTCCAATGCCAAAAGTGATTCTTTTAATTATTTCATTTTTGTTCTTGCTTAAAAAAAAATTTCCATTGCTGGTACTAATGATAAATATTTATAAATTTTTAAGCTATAACTAAATTAAAATCTAATAATCACCTGCCACCACAAATGCATTTTTACGTTTGAAAAAAATACATGCACTTATGATACAAGTTTTTATGCTAATTTGAAAAATAATAAAACAACTATAAAGCAAAATACATAGAGATTTTAAAAGAATGGGGATCGGAATTGATAACCCTATTATAATCAGAAAATTAACACTGAATCAATAATTGCATCGGAATAGGGAAAATATCAGAATCGTCTCATTACTAATTTGTACTATCGAGTCATCGCTTATCAAGGCTCAAAGGCCACTCAAGAATAAGTTAATGGGTTTGTCAGGTGGACAACGAGACATTTTGTCGATTGATTGGTTGGTTGGTTGGTTGTTTTTGTTTTACGGCATATCAACCCTTTTCGGGTTATTTAATGCCGAATCCAAAGATTTTGAAGAAAAAATTTTTTAATAGAATATATTTGTTGTTTTCACGTCAGTTTCTATTTAACCCATAATTGGGACCCAAACAGGTACTACCCTACCACTCCGGGTCAGAGTGGACCTGGGAGCAATGGTAATTAAAGGGTGGCTCCACACTCCCAAAAGCCCACAAGCTGGAGCCTCACCACTGGATATAGTTTAAGGTCATATCCAGGACCTTGTCGATTGGAGATGATGGTTTAATCTGGGTAGAACTTTTAATTTTTTGTTATTAATATATAGTAGTGAAAAGAAGACATGCCTTTTTATCGTTGTAAAATACTTTTTATTATTGTAAAATACTTTTTATCATTGTAAAATACTTTTTTATCATTGTAAAATACTTTTTTATCATTGTAAAATACTTTTTTATCATTGTAAAATACTTTTTTATCATTGTAAAATACTTTTTATCATTGTAAAATACTTTTTATCATTGTAAAATACTTTTTATTATTGTAAAATACTTTTTATTATTGTAAAATACTTTTTATCATTGTAAAATACTTTTTATTATTGTAAAATACTTTTTATTATTGTAAAATACTTTTTATTATTGTAAAATACTTTTTATTATTGTAAAATACTTTTTATTATTGTAAAATAATTTTATCATTGTAAAATACTTTTTATCATTGTAAAATACTTTTTATCATTGTAAAATACTTTTTATCATTGTAAAATACTTTTTATTATTGTAAAATACTTTTTGCCCCTTTTTAATCAAATTTTTAATTAAATATAAATTTTTCAAAATTTACAGTTCAATCAAATTTTCCTTTTTAAATCAAAATTAAAGTTAAATTATTTTAAAAATAAGTTTTTGTTAAAATATAATAGCAAAAAGAAGTTAAATGTAATTTTTAACTATTTAAAGAATTATTTTAAAAAAATTTTTTAATAATTTTAAAATTTTCAGAATATAAGATTATTTAAGTTTTTTAATTTGAAGTTATCATAAAAGTAAAATTTTATGATACTTATGAAAGTATGTTGGAAAAATAAGTTAGATTTAATTTTAAATCATTTCTATTTTTCATTTTCTAAAATTTTCAATTACATTTTATAAATGTCAAAATTTACAAAACTTCACTTCTTTTTTAAAAAAGAAGTGAAGTTTTGTAAATTGGTGAAGCATTTTTTATATTTTTGAAAAAGAAGTGAAGTTTTGTAAATTGGTGAAGCATTTTTTAAATTTTTAAAAAAGAAGTGAAGTTTTGTAAATTGGTGAAGCATTTTTTAAATTTTTAAAAAAGTGAAGTTTTGTAAATTGGTGAAGCATTTTTTAAATTTTTAAAAAAGAAGTGAAGTTTTGTAAATTGGTGAAGCATTAGAAATCAAATTTAAATACTATTTTGGTTGTTACAATACACTGGCTAAAAGAAATTTTTTTCACAATTTTTTGCTAAATTTTCAAAATTTAAAGTTCAGTCATCTTTTCTTTACACATTTTTAAAATCAAAAATTAACATTAAATATTTTTTTTAATTTTTAAAAAGAAATTAAATGTTACTTTTAAGTCATTTTAACATTTTTTTTTTTTTTAAGAAATCGAATGAAATAGAAATAATAACTGGAATGGTAACTAATTTTCTTTCCCTAAACTCGGAACTTTAGTAACTTCAGTCAGAAAAAAAAAAAAAAAAAAAAAAACATGAAAAAAATGAAACAAAAGAATAAAACAAAAAAAAAGGGGGGAAGGGTGTTAGGATTTTTATGAATAATCCTAACCAAATGAATTTTGAAGAGATCAATATTATTATCACCATGAAATAACTTGGAGCTGATATTTGTATTCTTTCTTATTGAAAGTGTTAATTATCCGTGTCCCTCCCTCATCCACAAACTGAGACATTCACTGATAATTCTGTCTGCTTTTCTTTGTCACAATTCTTTTTTTTTGAATAACAGAAAAGAGATTCTGTTTTCTATTATACTCTTTCTGGTTCGCGGGTCTCACAATATAGTCTTCTTAGAAACGTTTGCTTTCTCTCTCTCCTCACTTTGTTAAATGTCCCCTGTACCCATTCTGAGGCACGTCTCTTTCCTCTGTCTCCTTTCTCCCACTTGCTCTTTTGACTGTCTCTTTTCTTTCCAAGCTGAGAAGATTACTTCCTGTCTTCGGATAAATGACAGGCAATTCAGTTTTTTCACCTTTCACAATTCTTCCCGCCTTACGGAGAAGTTCCGAAATTATGTAATATTGTTCCGCATTTTCAGACCATTCCAATGTCTAATGACAATCAGGATTGTTATTATTCTTCCTCACGTCAGCTTCTTCATTCTCATCCTAATAATAATCATCATGATCATAATAATAATCCTCTTCGACTCATCTTTCAATGCATTCATCCCTCCCCCTCCTGTGAGCGCGGTTCCTTTGTTATAAACTTCCTTATATTCAGCAAACAAGAAAGAAGGAAGATCAAGGTTTTCTCTTTGGAACTATCAGCCATGCCATTAAGACAAGGCTTGAATGCAAACAAAGAAACTCTGAACAATTATCTCTTCAGTAGTATGCGGGCGGGGGGGGGGGTTGACGTCCCCATGAGTACCATGAATAATTCTAGGAATATGAGGACATTAAGTGCAAAAGCTATTTTATAAAACAGGTATTTTTATATAATTGGTTTATCTAAAGTTTTTAAACTGATTAAAGTCATGTGGGATCATATTTTGATTCATGCATTTTATTTAATATTAAATATGATTTTTTAACAAGAGACGCAATAGCACTAATAGTTTTAGATTTAAATAAATTACATTTTATTTATATAATTAGCAGGGTTATCCATGCATTTTATAAAATCTAGCAAGGTTATTCAATGTTACCTGGGAGTATGGAAAACAAAAACAGATTTTTTTTCTAAAGTGTATAACAAATTCCTTTTAGAGCTTTCTCTCCGACTGTCATCTTCCAGTTTTGTTTACTTTCCTCTTCTCTTCATCTATTGATTTGGATCCTGGTCATTCAAAAAGATTTTATAACCATATCAGGGTCACACTGATTCTGATGATGTAAAGTTTGTGTATGTATCTTGTTTCTGACTTTTAAGCAAATAATTAATTTTCCCTGAACAAAACAGTTTTGCATAACTTTTATGTATCTTTATGAAGATTAAAATCATGTAATAATGATACTAAACCTTATATCTAGATTCCTTATTCTACATTTCATCACATGATTTTGATTATAAAAAAATGTCTAAAATCGAAGGCTTAAGTTTTTTTCTTTGCTTATCAAGGCCCAATGGTCATTCGAGGATAAGGGTTAATACTGAGACAGCATGTGATAATTGGTAATGGTGGAACTTGGATAGGGCTTGATTATTTAAGAGAATGACTCAATAAGAACTTATTTACATTAGATTTAAAAACTACCATGTTGTAGTCAGCTGGGAAGCAGACCTGCATTATTGTGTTCCATAGACAGACAGTACTAAGAAAGAAACTTTGCTCATGAAATTTTCGTTTAGTTTTAGGCACTGATAGAAAATAAGTGAAATTATTGACAGTTGTTGTAGCTAAACAAGTATTTGTTGCGAATGTTTTCCGGGGGAGGGGGGCAATAGCTTAAAGCTCAGTCAAACAAATCACCTACTATGGCTTAAGTTGAAATTTGGAGAATCTTCTTTAATTGGTATCCAAAGGAAATTAATATCCGTAGTTCTTTTTACTATAACCACTAAATCAAACGATGTAAGATTTGTAAGTAAAATATATGTGTACCGGTATTCTAGTGCTGAGGCAACACCAGGTTGCCTTGCTGTGCAAACTCGGTGAGTTTGGAAGTCATGTGCAGTTGACACCATCAAAAAGTTCCAGATGTTGAGAGACGACAAGATGTTTCCTTTTTGAAGATAACTAAAAAGTAACTCTCTTAATATTAAATGAGGATGACAGTTTTGAACAGTGAGTGTTGTCAGCCAAATCAATCAGCTATTTATATTGAAAAAGAATTTAAAACAAAGTTTGTTTTTCCCATTAGTTTAGTCTCAATAACACAAGGCAAGAAGCCAAAAAAAAAAAAAAAGATCACAATTGACATGTTTGTTTTCCCTGGGTTTCACGTGGTTCAGCAAGTCAACCGTTTTCAAAATTTTACTCTGTACAACCTTGTCTAATCACTTGTTTCCAAGTGTTTTTTTTGGGGCCATCTGCGATTCAAAATATCCATGCTTTTGCAGCAGGTTCATTCACGAGGATGAATGCTCCATATGACCATACCAATCAATTCATCCTTAGAATAACCTCTATGCTGGTAAGTGCTTTCTGAAAATCCCCAGACCTGATGCATTGGGTTCGATCACATTTCACATTGCAGATTCATTGATCTGTTATTGTGCCATAGAAACATTAAATAAAATACTGCAATGAAAATATGAAACTAACCTTAATAAAAGATTTTGCTTTGGTTAATAATCCTAATGTTGTGTGGCGGGTACAGTCTTGACCCAATGGCACAAGATCTTTCAAATTTTCCAGACAATGACGTAAGTGAGCTCGTCTGAAATAGAGAAAAGAAAAGAACATTTTTTAAAAAAAATGAGCAACAAAAAAGCAAGATTTAAAGAAAGAAAAATAGACATTAGGAATAGGAGTAAAAAATAAAATTATGATACAAATTTATATATATATATATATATATATATATATATAATGTCTGTGTGTATATTTGTGTTATGTTTGTGTATTCCTTATAGGAAAAATGGTTAGAGAATCTACATAAAATCTAAAAGTGTATTCTAATTTACTGGAGATAACAACAGAAGTATTCATAAATTTCTAAGTGGTCTAGGATGGCATAACTCCTTTATAACAATAATAGATGTTACAAGCAAAAAAAAAGTGAAAAGGTGAATAGTAGTGACCTTTATTCAATCCTGGGCAATGTCAGGTCTTCCTACTAGTCATCTATATAATAAAGTTGGTCTGATGATTTTCTTCATTCATAACTTTCTCCTAAAAAATTAATATTCAGTTCTGATTCATCCGTTTTTCTTGTGGATCGTGTAGCGTGTTCTTACTATTTACTTGATTCTCCACAAAGTCCACGGTTAAATGCAGGGTTAGGTTTTAGTGTGGGAAAAATCTAGTTGTCCAAAAAAATGGGCACTTTGAATTCGGACAAAAAATATAAATTTTCTCAATCTTTACTGACTGAGGACAGATACTATACTTTGTTTCTAGCTATTGCTTTATGCCTATGTCTTGAATCCTGTTATAGTTAGCCATTCTGATGAGCCACATTAACAGCAAAACATGTCCATGTCCATAAAACACACCCACACACATTAGAACAGCTGACACAAATTTAACTGTTGGTATATTATCGAAATGTTGATTTCACAACCCCTCAGAGATGTACTAACATTGAAACATAAGTATATAGGTTATTTATTTATAAAGCTCTATTTTATATTGAGCATTTTTGAAAAATATTGGGTTTAAGTTCATTTTATCACTGTATTTAAATCACACACACACACACACACGCGCGTGCACGCTTTATTATTATGTTTCTTTATTTTTTGCGCCTTTGGCAAGTAAAAAAAGAGCTTTCCATGTATAGTATGGATTATCTTTTCTGCAGATAATCCATATATCCAGACTTATCTAAACTGCATGATATTTGGGGTGTTTAAGTGTATTTAAAGACTTTAGAGATGAAGCTATCACGAAAGAATAGCTTTCAAATGTACACTGCTAAATCCCGCACTAAAGTTTCTCTTTATTCATCATTTATTGTCGCATTTCATCGAATAAAAGGTTGTTTTCTCCTGTTTTCCATCAGCAGATGAACAGATGGGCTAAGAAAGAGGCAGACACGTGTTGATATTATGTAAAACTATTCAAAAAGGATTATTCCATGCAGTCCATAACAAGATATTTACTATTACACAGCATGGAATATAAAAAATAAAAAAGAGAAATAAAAGCCACACATGCAGGTGCGTGTGTGTTTTCTTCTATCTATAATATATAAAATAATGTTGGCTGATCTTAAAAGGTGGTCCTAAATAGCAATTAAGTTGACAAATTAAACCTACAGTTTTCTATATAGCTGTTCAGGTAATCAAAAAAAAAATATCATACAAAGATTTTTCAAAATTGTTCCGAAGTTAATTTATTTTTAGAATTTATATATATATATTTTTTATAAGAATTTCCATTCTCATCATTTTTTTCTTTTTCTTCAAAAATTAGAAAAAAAAAATCAACTTGGAAACAATCGTAAAACAAGAAATTGCTAAAGTATTTTATTTTGATTAACCAAAAAGATTTTTTATATCTTTAACAAAAACAATATATGCTAAAAAATACCCGTCCCAGGATGGGTAAAATTATTCCCTGAACGGAACAATTTTGCACCATTTTATGTCTTCTCATGAAAATCAAAATCCAGACATGACGCTAAACCTTATCTCAAGAAACATTATCATAATTTTTGACAAAATCTATTCACATGATTTGGATTCTAGCAAATTTC
Organism: Euprymna scolopes; assembly: GCF_053919585.1. NCBI lineage: Eukaryota > Metazoa > Mollusca > Cephalopoda > Sepiida > Sepiolidae > Euprymna > Euprymna scolopes. Next base: position 61,384,525 of record NC_136523.1, on the reverse strand, counting down.
TAAAATTTAAGGCTTAAAATTTTTAATTCAGTGGATCTTGATTGATTAATGATTTATAGATAAAAAGTAAATGCAATTCAGAGATATTTTCATTTTCAAATGCAACGTTGTGCTTAAATTATGCCGCCTAAGGACACTTTAGAATACTGTAAAGAAACTGAAATTCGGGAAATATTCATTAATTGATGATAACATATTGTTAAAATTTTCACAAAATGTGGAAGCATTTGAATTTTCAAAGTGATTCCCCCCTCTCTTTGCCTCCCCCAACACCCTGCATAAAACTAAATTAAATTCAACATGCCCTATATTTTAGGCCTCGCAACTGTGTTTCAAAATTCCTAGTTTGTTAATTAGTTTACAAATATATAAACATTCCTAACTTTATAAACATATATATATATATATATATATATATATATATATATATATATATATATCGTTTCTTCCTTTTTACCTATCCCTCAGAAACAATGTTATTATGTTATTAGAATTCTTTAAGAATGCAACTGTCAACTGGAATGTGAGCAGTTCCAGAAAGGAACAAAAGAAAATTTTTAAAAATACAGAGTTCTAATGGGAGCAGTGGTAGGTGGAGAGAGACAGGGGGGTAGCAGGGTTACTAGAAGCAGGATTCTCATTTTCTCAATGCCATCCCCCCCCATCCTTATACCGATTGGAGAGTACGAAGAATTGTTAACCTAGATAAAAGTGTCACCTTATTGATTTTCGTAATGGTTTCTTTCATTTTCTTCAATTTATTTCCCCCCTCTTTTTCTCTTGATTGAAATCTTTTGACTGATTCGTAAGAGGCTGGCCAAGCAAGTTGCATGAAAACAATGAACAGTTAAATGACAAATAAAATCTCAGCTACGACAGAGATGAACTCTTTGTCTACCTTATCTTGACACATAGGTGAAGTAATTGGTGAAATGAACCTGTTGTATAAGCAGACAACCATTTCGTTGAATTCAATGCTTTAACAATTTCGTTACTCATTAAAATGGTGAGAAATAAGGAAAAATAAGAAAAAAATTCCCCAATGAAGGTTTCTTTAAATGTATCAGAATAAAACTTAAATCTAAAGCTAATGCTTAAGATAGAAAATACAAGATTCGGGTCTTTTTTTTATTAAACTATGTTGGGTCCATAATGAGAGACTTTTGTCTCCATCTACACAATTACAGAGGGCTTTGTGCATGGAGTCTGCCAATATCATCATCAACCTTCCTCTCAGTCACTTCCTAGGGACTTCTAATGCAAATGCAAGTTTTGCAATAATGTCGCAGTTGACCTCCCAGAACATCATCAAACTATCTGTGTTGCCATTCTCTCATCTTACTCTCCATTAAGATCTTTCTGTAAAATGTCTACCCATCTCATCATCGATCTTGCATCTCATCATCGATCTTGCTTTCACAATCCTAATGCAAACACAAGTTTCGCAATGCTCTCAAAACATCAAACCATCTGAGTCACCATCCTCTTATCTTACTCTCAATTGATGTGATACTGCACTACCTCTGGATATCCTCCTTGCAGATGTGGTCTGGCGTTCCAAACATTTTCGTTTCCATAACCCCAAATGTTCGCTTGACATTCTCCGCTATTGGTAAGCATTCACAGTTGTACAGAGTAATAATTCTCACACTTTGGTAGATCTTTGACTTTAGACAGTCGCTGATCTTGAAGTCACATGATACCATTGGTAGTGCACATGTCCAAACTATCTGAGCTGCCATTCCCTCTTAACCTCAACTGGTGCAATACCAGACCACTTTCAGCTATTGAGCATTACAAACATTCAGCAGTTAAATGGAACACGTACATCAAATCTGTTGCCAAGGCCGCTGGAAAAATGGTGGGATCTTTCTATCGATCCGGTAGATATCTCACTGCTGATGAAATTCTCTATCTATATAAGAGCCAGGTACGTCCAAGGATGGAATACTGTTGCCACATCTGAGCAGGAGCTGCTAGAAAGGACTTGTCCTGCCTTGATAGAGTTCAAAATAGACTTCGTAGCCTCGTAGGAGATGTCCTTTTCTCTTCCTGCAACCTCTATCTCACAGAAGAGATGTTGCGAGTTTGTTTCTGATGTATCATTATTTTCATGGAAAGTGTTCGACTGAGCTTCAGTCTATGGTCCCCCCTCGCCTAACTTCCACAAGAAACACTCGTCTAGCTGAAAACACTATCAATAATTCCCCCCACTCTTTATCTGTGCCTAAACCTAAACGTAGATTCCATGAACAAAGTTTCTTTCTTAGAACTGCACGCCTGTGGAATTGTCTTCCGTTTTCCTGCTGACTACAATATGGTTGTGTTCAAGTCTAACGTAAATAAGCTCTTGATGAGGCATTCCATATAAGTTATCAAATTTACCGAATTTTCATTACTAATGATTACTATATTGTCCAATTTCTACTGTACACTCTTTAACCCTTATCCTTGAGTGGCCTCTTGGCCTTGATAATATGGTGAGTCCTGTGTAAAAAAAAAAAAAGAACATTTTCATTTGCATAATAGCAAATGTTCGTTCTGCCTTCCTTATTGTCAAGGAACACACAGTTGAATGAAGCAACTAATTTCACAACACTTTGGTTAATCTTTGACTTTAGACAGTCGCTGATCTTGAAGTCACAGAAGATGCTGTTGGTGATGAGCCACTGAAACCATTTTTTACATTGAAACATGCAATTTCACTGAGAATGCTGCCGTGTTTGTTAAGTGTTGTGAATCAAGATATTTGAAGGCATTCGTTGGAGATCCTGTCTGTCAACTTGGATGGTGCTATGTTCATTTTTATCAGGAATTACAAACTGAATGTGTCTTCTGCGTTCATTTCGATACAAATAACTGGTTGAGTATATCCTGAGTTATAATATTGCTTTAGATGCAGAAAATATATTTAATGGTTGGATTAGTTGCAAGTAAAAAATATATAATAGATGTTTATCTTTGCCTTCATGGGAAACAAATGAGAAAAATAATGTTAGTAAAAATGAAGAATAAAAAAGTCTTTTCAAGGCAGTAGTTATGACTAATGTTTCACATTTTTTCATAAAGATATGTCGAATCAGCTGAATTTTTATCATAGACACTTTTATTTATATTTATGGGTTTTTTTTTTGTTTTTTTTCTTTTAAATGTGTTTACCGGCATTTATTAAATGAAAAATTGATTAATTATGCTGTAAAGTTGAAAAGAAAATGTTGCTGAAGTACATGGCGATGTAAATATTGATTACATTACTGAAGATTAAAGCAAACAGTTTGAAATGGCATTATCTCAATCTGTTACGCTCGTGGTCGATATGAGACAACTAAACAAGGTCGCAGATAAAACAGTTTTGAAAAGTCACTTTGTTTTTGGTGTTTGTTCATTTACTTTTTTAAAACAATGATCTCAAAAATGTTGCTGGAATCACTTAAGATATGAATCTAACTTTTTATCATGTTTTGTAATTTTTGAGATGAGCATTGATAATTTGTATTATATTAAAACACACACACACACACACATATATATATATATATATATATATATATATATATACACACACATTATATATATATATATATACATACATTATATACATACATATGTATACATATGCATATATCTATAATATATAGCGGTGTGTGTGTGTGTGTGTGTGTGTGTCTGGTCACGAATAGGCTCCTATATGGTTGACTATTTTAAAAAACTGGATTCGGCATTAGTGATGTATGAAAAACCTGTTTCCAGTAGCCTTGCTTGCAAGCGAAAAAAAAAAAAAAGGCTCCAAATTAAAAGGTCTCATGCTATAACCAAACTCCAAGCTCTGTCCCATCATCGAAATGTTGCATCTGTGCTTGTTTTACAAGTATTTTAATGGAATGTGCTCCAACGAATTTGAAGCACTTGTATCCCTCGATGTAAATACCCTGACTAATTCAACAAGCAGCAAAATCTCACCCCTAGATTGTAGAGATCTCTAGATGTCGGAAAACCAATAACAAACTAATAGTTTCTCCCCTCAAACTGCTAGACTTTGAATTTTCGTCCTGGGTTTCTGCTTCCATGACTGTACTGGCATGCCGAAGTTTAAGTGTAATGTGAACAGAGATCTTGCTGCTCAACTCCCTACATAGTATCCCTCTAGATTTGGTTCCAAATAGTAGATACTTCCATTCAATTGACACAGTGTTTTGTTTAGGGATGAAATAGAAAAAAGAAAAAGAACTACACAGCTAATATAGTTTTAAAATGTTGCAAACATGTGCTTCCATAGTTGACGATACGTCTTATCTACAGAGCACACTTTACTCGTGTTAACGAGTCGGCTGCCAATTTGCCAGGTTCAAACAAAAGGCATTACCTGAATGTAGGTCTCCACTCATTGGTTTTTTTGTTGCCACACTTGAATATGCATAGAAAAAATCTAGAACCGACACTTTTACCTATTGTGAGGCTTTTACACACCTAGAACAATGGCTACATTCAAAAAGCTTCTGGTGGTGAAATAAAACAATATATTAGCCTAATGTCAATCCCTAACTCTTGGTTTGTGAGTGCTTGGCTATAATGTCAATCCTCTTCAGAGATTAAAAATCGCATGTGCATTTGATTATGTTCGAAGGTTTTAACAAAGCAGATTTTAATAAGCTGAGGAGAAAGGAATATTCTTAGATACTAGTGGGACCCATGGAAAGTCAACCGTTGTATCTTTCTAAAACGTAGTTTCAGTGGTGAAAGCTTTGAAGGAGTTTATGGCATATTTCTATGATATGGATTTTATGGATGAAGGACACAGAAAAAATACTACACTTGAATCATAACTTAAAGGTGAAGAAATCATATTTTAGTTTCAATTCCACGTTTGATACAAAAGAAACATCAAATTAAAAAAATATTCTTTTGCGTTGCATCTTTGCATGTCATTGAAACATGTGCCCATACGACTGTTTCTCATCTTTTAATACAGTTCTTAGCGTGGAAAAAGATTTCATTTTTTTTTCACTTTTAAAATACACTCGAAAATATACTCATCATACTTCGTATATCATATATGCAAACAGAATTATAATAAAACTTGAGAAAGCGATGAATCCAATCTTTTATCTATAGGTTATTGTTCTAAAGGTAAAACATTAAAGAAATAATTCTTGCAATTATATATATATATATATATATATATATATATATATATATATATATATATATATATATATGAGCAAACAGTTAATAAAACATGTTAAAAAACACTTTGAAAAAGAGTTAAAAACAGATTTAATCTAAAAAGGAAACACTTGATAAGTGGATAGTCCTTAATCCGCGGAGTTTTGAAGAAATACTTTCCTTCTCATCAGAGGGTAGGAATTAGCAAAATGCGCGATCTGATTTTGCATGCAAAAGTATTTGATGAAACAATAAGTAAGTCAAAGATCTTACTTGATAACAAAAAAGTGAAGCAGACGGAATATGGTGAAGAAAAAGGTGATTACACGTGAATGGATAGTCTGGTGGAAGATAAATAATCCATATATATATATATATATCAAATTATAGTGATTCGATGAAATTAAAAAAACCTTTATTTAAATCACGGATTTTTTATTATTCCAAGTAAGACAAAGAATACTTTAGAAATTTTATCTCCTTATTCTATAGGGTTTCGATGCCTACCATCTCGTCAGAGGAGAAAATATTAGCAAATAGATATAATAGTATTCACCCTATTTGCTGAAGTCAGTTAGACATGGGAAATCATAATCAAAAATTGATTAAATAGAAGTCACATAGCAGGGTAAATTGAAAAAAAGGATATAAAGGTTTAGTTCCAAATTGCACGGTAAAATCCAAGGTGACTGTCTTATAATCACAGGTTTCCATATCAGCTGATTTTTAGATAAATTTATTCAGAAGTATATATATATATATATATATATATATATATATATATATATATTGACATTGCCTGAGATGCAGTGAAATCATCTTAGTTATTTTAATTTTTTATTTGTTTTCATATCTTTTTTTAACTTAAAGTACACCAGTATTACATTCTCCAATTTAAATTAAAAACTTATTTTTAGGTGGCTATTTGAAAATGTATTATATTAACCTTTACCTGAGGTGAACATTAAGAAAAATAAAATCTAATTTGATTTAATTCCTTTTAAAAAATACTCTCACCAGCTCAAAATTATTTTCATATGATCGCCACAAGATAGAACTCTGTATTTGTCAATATAGAGTTATTTATTTTTGTTTGGAATATATTTAAATAAAAAGTGGCATTTTTTTTACAAATAAAAACACTGCTGCAAAATGTCAGGTAGGTTGAGATAACATATATACATATATTTATAATAGGTGTGTGTGTGTGTGTGTGTGTGTGTGTGTGTGTGTGTGTGTGTGTGTGTGTGTGTGTGTGTGTGTGTGTACACGCGTGTACGTGTTCAAGTGGCCTATTTTCTACTTTGTTTAAACCAAAAGTACTGCTAACTACCTTCCAACAAGTGCAAAGTAAAAGAATAAAGACACATGATTGTTGTAAAGTCGTAAAATTTTTTAAATTTTTGGCAAGACTTGTGTTGTTGATGGGAAGTAGAGGTGGTGGAAAAACAAACACTAGTGTTAAAGAATATAGGTGAGAATTAGATTATACCTACATTAAATACTGTCTATCAAAGAAGAAAATTAGAAACAGTTCTCAATATTTTCAGTTCCTAGCACCATGATACAGGGGAAGGCCAGAGTCTTTGTTAAATATTGATCCCCTAGTTTATAGTTTAATTGGTTGAAAATAACAGATTAGAAACCGCTCAGAGGTTAGCTGAGATCAATTTTGTGACCTGAGTTAAAAATTGTTTCGGCTGTACTAGAAACAATGACATCGCAGTGGAGTGAGAGAATGTGCGTGCGTGAGAGAAAGAGAGAGAGAGGGGGGGAGTGATAAAAAGGGAATTTGTTGAAAAGCAATGTTCTGTTCAAGAATAACTTTTCCCCATCCTAGGAGATATATATATATATATATATATATATATATATATATATATATAGTATTATAGGGTGATATAATTTATTGTACAGATTTTTTACCAGTTGATTTGATACACAAGAGATGTGCCACACTAAAAGAAAACTAAAAAAAAAACAGTGTCAAGTAAATATCGACCAGGTCTATGTTTGAGAGAAGTTCGGCCATTGGCTAATGAAAATATTAACCCTTTGAGGAAGAAGTAACAACAAATCTGATTGGTTAAACACTAAGCAATTCAAGAGAAATAATCTATGAACTTAATCTGATGATTGCCTGCTGGAATGAAATATAGACCCAATTGTGTGTGTGTGTGTGTGTGTATATATATATATATATATATATATATATATATATAAAAGCGAAAATGTGTGTGTATGCATGTATACACGTTCGCTTTTTGTGTATGTCTGCAAAAGGCTTTTTTCCGGCGGGTTCTTGAGGTCGTCGCTCATTCTTAAAACTTTTTATATCACATCGAAATCATAATATCTACAAGTTAAGAACGGGGGTCACCTGTCTATTTAATCTGCCCGACTTTGAAAAGCTACATATTCTGCATGTGAATTTGGCTTTTCTGTATAATAAAAGCGAAACTAATTCGGAGCTGGTGTCATTGCGGTCGCAATCGCCGGAAAGGTGCAAAAGCAATCAGCTTTGATGAATGTGGAGTTTCTCCTTATATCAGACAATTGCTATTCAATTTGGACAATCTCCTTTAAATGGGGAGCTGGCCCCCCCCCCACCACCATCATCTTGGGGAAGCCAAAACTACCCCGCATTGAAACAAAGTAAACAAACCCAGAAAAGCTGCCTCGCAGTAAATAAAAAACTGCCACGTCATGACCTCATTACGGCCACCTGTCAATCAAACCTCTTTGACTTGACTCACCTTTTAACCCTTCTCAAACATTTATCAATTCCTCTCCCCTCGTGGCCGAGATGGTAAGATGGCTGGCTTTTTTCCCCTTTCGTTTCCACCCTCATGTCAAGGCTTTGGGATTGAATCCTACCTTCCTACTAAAACATTTTTTTTTTCTTTCACAACGTTTTTTTTTTTTTTAACATACACACCTCCAAACACCTGAACAACGCCGGGTATCCCTCGCTAGTATATATATAAAAGAAAGAGGGAAGTAAACACACTGACGATGAAATTAATGTTTATAAAACGTAGAAGTAGATAATCTGGACAATGTTTCTTTTCATTTTCTTAGCTGAAAAGCTTCTCTCTTTCACTGAGTTTCACTATTGAGATAGTTTCTTTTTCTGTATAGCTTTAACTTAGTTGTATTGAACTGATTCAGACATAGTTGCTATCGAGATGTAATTGACTCTATTCACCAAATATCAATCTACCATAGAACGCGCTTCTTTTACTTTTCTCAATGAAAAACAAACGCAGAAGAAAAATAAAACTTAAATGTAAAAAGAAACATTTTTATAAGTATTTTAAGTGTTTTTTCTCATCCAAAACAAATGTTAAGAAAGTGAATTTAATCAGAATGATGAAGAGACTGTCGTAGAGAAAGTGTAGGAAGAATAATATAATTATATTGTGGTTCGGTGTGTAGGTGTGTGTAGGAATAAATAATAAGACTATAATCTTGTTTACTTTTTTTTGAAAAAAGATTTGAAGAGATTTTTATTCATTGGAAGTACCTGTTTGTAGAAAATGTTTGGTTTGATGAGAGAAAAAGCAAAATATTTGTTTTAAAAAAAAACCAAAAAAAAAGCAATGTCTTTGATAGTTTATTGTTGGTTGTTTTACAGCATATCAACCCTTTTAGAGTTATGCTGAATGCGATCATTTTGGTAAACGTTTTCATGCTTCAAGTTTTTTTTTTTTATATTTTGAACTATTTATTCACAATGTTTCGTTTGGTTGTTTTGTAGATGAAAATGATTGTTTTGTAGAACATTACTGAGTTTTGCAAAGCAAAAAAAAAAACAATAGCATCACTGTTTGGTGCATTTTTGGTCAGAAAGCCAGTATCTTCAAACAGCCTATCTGGTAGCACCAGCTTTGATAGCTTAATAGCGCCTACCTTTGCCGGAAGAACAGAATGGCCATGGTTCAATATCTGTTGTTTAATAACTACAAATATGTAAGAAAATCTCAATTCTGAAAAATATATATACATTTTAATTAATAGATTGATTGGATCAAATAGAAAAGCAATCCCAACCGGCATTAGTTGAAAAAGCAGAATATATGTTCAAACAGGAAAACTCAATAAGAGCTTAGTGGTGTGGATCTTAAATACAGTTCAATCCTTTCTGAAGTCAAGGAGAAACTTCATCAGCCATGTTGAGTACCTAACATCTCAGGAAGAGACTAGATGACAGCTGTGAAAAAAATATAGATAACGCACTCCGCCATTCCTATTAACATAAGAATCGCCTGTTCAGAAGTCCCTGGTTCAGAAGCACCAAGATTGCTGTGAAAAAGACGCAACCACCTGAGAAGGGGGAATGGGGCGATCAAAAATTACGATGGCTAGATAGAGCTATACAATCGATCTAACCATCTAGGAATGTGAAGAGCAAAACTATACGATGCTGCACTGCCTTGTCTGACCTTTACTACCTAACTGGTGCAGCTTGAAAGATCTTACAAAGTAATGCAACAGACTGCATAAAAATGCGAGTACATAATGTAGCTAAGTGTAACTATCTTTCTCTTTCACACGAACACGCTTCGCAATGACAACTAGTATATACTAATTCAGACACACCATGGACAAGCAAAACTGGTACATAAGTGCCTCCATCCCGGATTGATGTTAAAAATAGTTTAAAACACGTAAGTATTGTATACAACAATATCTCATCTGAGCAATATCGTCCAATCAGTTGCAACAGATACGATGTAAGAAGCGCCCAACAAAAACCGCTTCATTGACCTGCTATTTAGCATGCACGTTGTTTGCATAAACTTTTCTTAGAACCTGACACATGTTTTGGTGCATTCTTATCAAATTAATACAAATGTCATTGAAACAAAAGGAATCAGTGTCAAATGGATTAGGTGACACCATCATAAGAGTTTACTTAATAGTTTTAAAAGTAAACTTACCATTGTTTAATAGCATCGGAGATGATTATAGATTATACTAATGCAGCTGATAAGCAACGATTTCATTAACTAATTAACAAATAAGCAAAGCACTAGTATAATACTATACAGAAATTAGTTGTATTTGACTGACGTTGTCTGGGAGGCTTTTTAATTTTCATTTTTTGTTATGCTTTTGTAAAACACATTTCATCTTTTTTAATTTAAAATTTCTAAATCACTAGCAGGGCTACTCGGGATTACTTGGGCAAAAGTGTAACATTTCTATTAAAATTTCTAACCCCCCCCCCGCCGTTTTCTTCATGTCTCTCCTTATCCCATTCTTTCATTTTTGCCCAGCTCATTTCTCTCTTTGGACATGGACGCATACAGATAAACAATTCTACCTTATCTAGATTCTTCAAGATGTTGACATAAAAGGAATTCCTTGAAAAAAATAAAAAGTCCAAGGACTTCCTTTTAGTTAGTTGCTTGGAAACAGAGCCCCTCCTTATCAAATTTGTGTTAGATTATGGTCAGAGAATCAATATTCTTTTCTAGCTTGGATAATACCAATTTTGTGGGTATTTGTTTTGTCGTTTTTGAGTTTCAGCTAGACATGGTAGCTTCCTTCAGTCTTGACAGACTATGGGTACCCACTGTAAGGGTGCATGCATGTGGAATTTTTGTATCAAGAGTTGCGCAATCTCCAACCACACCTTTCCTGAGTCGGCATTGTTAAATACCAATGGCAAGTGGAGGTTAAGGATTACTGAAAACAATGCAGAGATAATCAGAGAGCACATAGTGCCTAGAATTCCTAAATGGTCACTCATCTGGTACTAGCCAGGCTCAACATTACTTAACTTCAGAGATCTTATGAGAACCGACAGACAACTGCCCTTTACATAACAGATGTGAAGCACGCAGACCAATAGAAAAATGGGGCGTACAGATTATGCAACATACGGAGGGAAGGGGGAAACTGAAGATATATATTTATTGTTTGATATGTGAGACAGGTGAATATCACCAACATACAACTACTAATACTGCATTTGCTTTCTAATTTATTAAATTTTATTCATTCATTTCTTATTTCGAACGCTCTCAGAATATTCATCATCACTTAACTGACAAGCTATCCGTCTCATTGGCCTTTGGGCCAAGATCAAAGTGTAGTATCTGTTCTAATGCTTCATTTAAGTAATTGGCCCTCGGTCAATGTAGGAGAAACCCTTCATATTGAGACAATTACTATTTAAATTAATTAGGCCTTGGTCAATGTAGCGAAAGCCTCTCATACTGAAACAATTACTATGTATTTGGACACTGCCAGAGTGCCCCCTTTTTGAGGGAGCTGGTTTTCCCCCACATTAAAAAACGACCTTGTGTCTAATTTGCTTTCGTGGGGAAGCAAATAAATACCATTTGTTCTGATACTACATTTCAATTTTTTGTCCTCGGTGAGTGGGGAAGAAACCCTTCACGACTGAGGCAATTTTTATTTTTGTTCCTTTTCCCCACTTTAAAAAACAACCCTGATGTTTAACTCTGCTCTCGTGGGGAGGCAAAGTAAATAGGAACCCTTGTCCTCAAGTGAAATGATAAATGGTGACCATGGTCATCCCTATAATAGGCCAGGTGATTATGTAAATGAAGTGTTTTATTGCAGGCAATGTAAGTTTTCCAAGATAATCGATATAGCAGTTAAAAACAGAAAAAATTTCCCTTGGAGATTAGTTTTATGTTTTTATGTGTTTTATATACAAAAATAATGTTTTTTTATATGCTTTATATACCAATTAATGTTTTTTTATGTGTTTTATATACCAAATAATATGAACTACAATGAGCTAATTAATAAATTTGACAATCATTGGCAAATTCATTTAAATAAAGATACAGGTAAATTTTAATAAATAAAGACACATGCAGATTTCAATGAGTGATTTTTGTTTCAATACGGTTTGTTTTTATTATATTATTAGCATGGATACCAGGCATTGCCCGGGTCCAAATAAAGTTCCATTTGGACACAGCTGCTATACTAAGGATATTGAGCAGTTTTTCATTATTACATATCAATGCTATCGTGGAAAATGTTAATACTCCCACTTAAAAACGAATTAAAAGCACGAAAATGTAATCGTCCCCAAAAAGAATTATAATGTGACAAACTCCCCACCAGATATTTTGGTAGAAGGGATACGAAGAGAAGAAGGTATTCTCTGGATAGTGAGCACTTTTTGTTGCCCGTGCGCTGGACCCCCCCCCCCAAAAAAAAAAAAATGAATCAAAACAACTTTTCTTACAATCAAAATAGCAGGGAGTGCCCATGCGACCGCAATTCAAAAAAAAAATCTTTTAATTTACGGCAGTGTCTGGGCTCGAACGTAAAATGCAAAGGAAGAGAAGAAAGCAAAAACTTATGTACAAATGCTTTTGCCCACAAGTGCTTATGACGTCATGTCATTGCAAAATAAGCTTTTTAAACATAGTTTTAATTTGATACTTATGCATGATTTACAAAAATGTTTTGGTTTCAATTTTGAAATCAGTACCATATATAAGAATTACAGTTAAAATTTAACAAAATGATCCAAGATGGCAAAACTAAGGTAAATTATAAATATTAAAGAATTAATATTTATAAAGTAATCTCAACCAGATGTAAAAGCTCGATAAAACCAAACAGGAGCAGCCTTGCCTCGACAGTCGAGCTGTATATTTCTTCCATTCCTTTTTTATGCACATTTTATCTTTCTTTTAATAATATGTTGGAATTCTTTCCCTTTTCCTTGTACCTATTTGTGAATTATTCCACGGATTTGCCTTTTGGATTACTTTGGATCAACTTCCAATTACGTGGTTCCCATGGATTTTACTTGTGCGAATGGAAATTTAACTAACTTTTTTGGATTCTGCATCTTTGGATTTTATCGTCATTGGATATTTTACCCTTCACCAGACTATCCATTCACGTGAAATCACTTTTTTTATTCACCCTATTCCCTCTGCTTCATTTTTTGTTATCAATTAAGATCTATGACTTAATTGTAGTTTCATTTAATACTTTTGCAAGCCAAATCCGATCCCGCATTTTGCTAAATCCCACCCTCTGATGAGAAGGAAAGTATTTCTTTGAAACTCCGCAGATTAAGGACTATCCACTTATTTAGTGTTTCCTTTTTAAAAATAAATATGTTTTTAACTCTTTTTCATAGTGTTTTTTAACATGTTTTATTAACTACTTCTTCTTATATATATATAATATTTAATAAATAATTGACTCTGAATAATAAATCGAAAATTTGCATGTATTAAAACATTAATGATCAGGTTCCCCCCACCCCCTCTTCGCTAGTTAGTAAATAAAAAGAAAAGAAGGTCGGTGGACATTTTCTGTCTTTGTGAAGAAGAAGCCTCCCTGAAGACACTACACATTTTGCAATGTTGTAAATGAGTGAAGAATGAAGCAATTAGATGCAACACAAATTCTTTGATTAGAAGTGAGAAAAATGGATTTAAGCCAAACAGACTTCATAGGATGACAGAAATTTCAATTAGTTTCTCAGGAAGAGCCTATAGTCAGGGCTAGCTGATTATGCCCAGCTGATTGTCACCTTGTCACACAACTATCCTCGGGATAAGCTCACCCACTTCATGCACATAACAAGACCTGCAAGATGGCACTAACACTTTTTCTATTTTAATATTGTTGTCTAACATACCTAACTAAAAGAATACCCATCTCAGTACAGGTAAAACAAATTTCTCAAACTAAACAGTTTTGTGCTGTTATTATATGAAAATTAAAATCAAGATATAATGACACTGAAAAATAGAATAATTTTGATAAAATCCATGACATTATTTTGATTTTAGAAAATGTCTCAAATTTAAGATATTAAGATTCAGAGAATCTTGCGTAAGTGATGCTGAATGATTATAGATCAAATTCAATGCGAATCTGTACTATTTGAGGGTATGCCCATGCTAACGTAGGAACAGGGGTCTTATTACATAGATGAAAATCATTGCGACCTGGTTACCAATATATTATTCAAGTGATAAGTCACGTGAGTCTCGACATTTAAAATCAATCAGAAATCCTTTATCATCAGATTATTTTTATTATCTATCTATATATATATATATATATATATATATATATATATATAATTATTGTTTCCTTCAGTTTTCACAGACTATAAATACCCATTGTAAGAGTGCCTGTGCCTAGACATTTTGTGGCAAGAGTTGCTAAATACCAGTGGTAAGTGGAGTTTCAGGATGACTGGAAACCATGCCAAGATAAACAGAGAGCTCATATACGGTGCCTAGAATTTCCAATTAGTCACCCATCTGGTACTAGCCTGGCTCAACCTCGCTTAACTTCGATCTGACGAAAACCGGTGCATCAATGTGATTATGCATGTGTGTGTGTGTGTGTGTATATATATACATATTAAAACTCTGTAAATTAGGATTTACAAAAATTTATTATTCAACAAGAAACACATAATGCACATTTATAAAATTTCTTATTCTGCTGAATTTCAAAGAATGCCTTCTCTTCAGAGGAAAAATATCAGCAAAATATTACTAATGATTTTGCTGTTTAGCGCATAAATTGAAACTGCAAAATATGAAGCGAATCATATTTGCATAAAAGATAATGAAAAGGTTTTTGAGAATGTAAAGGTGCAAAGGTGAAAAGGATATTTAGATGAAGCTCAGATAAATCTAGAAAACATGATACATATATCTATACATACATATATATATATACATACACACATATATATATACTTTCTATTTGTTTTTACATTAGCAATAACATGTCGCTACACATTCATGAGTATGTTTCAGTCAGCTAGTTACTAGCAACTAGAGACCTCTTCAGACGATACAGCTTACGAAAGAAAAGTTTGTACAAACCTCGTTAAACTTCATTGGTTACTTTACCTTACCTTTGGAAAATGTTATTTTATTATATATATATATATATATATATATATATATATATATATATATATATATATATACACTAGACTACCCGTGGCCCTTTGGGTCAGTATGTTATATTAGCTATGGAATTCATGTATGAGTGTGACACTTGTGACGTAAAGAAAATAGGTTTTTTTTTTTTTTACATAACAGAAACATTTCTATTAAAGTATATTAAAATGAAAAAAGAATATAGATAGATTTCTATGAGTCGTTCTGTTTATTATAATTGATTATTTTAGAAAACATTTTTTTACAGTTACTGAATTATAAGTGGTTGGCCATACTTATAGGTAAATGTGCACTGAACAGATACCATAATACTTATAGTTAAATTCAAATTTTGATATATCTGCTTTTTTTTTTTTTACATCGTTTATTTCTGTATTAGGTTTAAGTTATTTTAAACCCCACTCTTCCCATGTTAAATAATAATTTCGAAATAATAACGTTAATATTTCAGCGTCCCAATTGTTCTTTTGGTTTTTTTGTGTTTTTTTTCGCGTTTAAATTATCCAAATAAACAATTCTTAATACTGTCTGCTTTTGTTTATTTTTTTTTTTTTTTTTACATCGTTTATTTCTGTATTAGTTTAAGTTATTTTAAACCCCACTCTTCCCATGCTAAATAATAATTTCGAAATAATAACGTTAATATTTCAGTGTGCAGGTCATGCGCGCATGCGCAACCGGATGTCGTAAACCAGAAAGTGGGTTACATACATCGTTACAAGGTCATTTGAGTTTTATAATTATATAGATATATGTCCCCCCCCCAAAAAAAATGCCTATAACATGAGAAAATAAAAATAACAAATGATTAACTTATTCATATGTCAGTTCAATTAGATCCTATGATCCTGTTTACTCTATCGACGCCATATTTCATATTAACAGAGCTAGCAAAAATTGTATACTTTATCTAAACCTTGCAATTCTAATTTAGATTGTAAAATGAAAGTGGATTGTTCTCATTCTGTCAGCCATGACCAAGTATAATTCTTAAGTAATTCGCAATTATATTCTTAGTATTGCCGATTATATTTTATGTAAAACCAAAACATCTTCATCTTTATTTTCAGTAACTTTTATTTTTATATAAAGTTTAGTATATCTATTTGTGCGTTACATTTAGACAACGTAATTCAACCTTTGCAGATTTCACCAACAAAAAAAAAAAAAAACGTGACAAGTAAAACAAAAAAAAATAAATGAATTAGACCAGATCATCTGAATAAAAGTAATAAAAAATGATTCTAGTTCATATTTAAAAGCGTAACGTTTAACATTTACACTCCTTTCAAGTTTTGTTTTTCTATTTTTTTCAGCCGAACACTAAGGCAATTTACCAAATGCAATTTTTTTGACATTTAACCTTGCTGCAAGTCAATAATGGAACCTTTGTTAAACTGGCTCTTTGCCATTAATAAGGATTGAACGAAAATAAACTATTGTTTTTATTCATATGTCACTTGAATCCATCCACTTCTAACTCTTAAAATGACACTAGCACCTGCTTCTCCCAGTACTCCAATTGTATCATCGAGGTAAAATAATGTATGAACAAACTCAATTCAAGAACTTTCAATGTGGCTATACCACCAAAGTCTCCAGTTTCGCACACATCACCATACGCTGTCCCAATTTAATATCCCTGAGATCATCTGGTCTTTAAGACTCATATTATACATCCATTATATTATTTCTCATCATGCAACACATGTCTTCAGCTCTTACTGGTTAGATTTCACCTCAATATATAATCACATTGAATACATATGCTTGATAAACTCTTCTCATGGACATCCCTGATAATGAACTGCTGTATACCAGCCACTCTCCATCTTGTAATCACACCAGTTCCTGCTCCTTCCTGTGTTCTAATTGTATCACCAATTTCTGAACAATCTCCATAGCATCGCCATCCAAATACACTTTATTCACATCCGAGTTCTCATCTGCTTCCATTATCTTACACTTCTTGAACAAAAACTGGTTATCATTTCTCAACCTACCAGTACTTCCCCTTCAAGCGTCTTGTATACCCAATGCTCACAACTACTACAAAACTAAGTTGCATGCATTCTAAACAACATGGTACAGCATTAACAAATAAAAATTGGCTAATCAGAAGCAAAGTTTGATATGTGAGCAAAAACACTATATAAATTCAACTTTTAATATCTGACTAACATTATGTTGCAAATATTATGTTATAGGAGTGAAATAAGAATTTCAAAAGAAAATTGTGCTTAATGAAGGTTTAGTATCTGTCTGTCTGACCATACCCCTATCTGATTACGTCTATGAATTGTACTAGGGACAAATTGGTATATTAATTTTTACTTTTGCAGAGTTTCTATTGGAAGTCGGCTTATGCAAGTGCTAAGTCTACGATATGTTAAATTTAGTTGTTGTTTTTTTTTTCAGGAATTTAAACTATTTTTTAATCTTTTTTAAATACTGGAAGCTTCCTTAGATGAATATATATTATTAATATATATTATTAATATATATATAAGTCAAAATATGGGATTAGAGGGAGCATTTTTTTTTTTTTTGGCTTGTCTAAATAATGACAGATTGCTTACCGTTTTTAGTACTATGTTACATAGGTGAAGTAAAAAAAAAAATGTCACAGATCATGTGGCAGACATTTAACATTGATTTAAAAAAAAATGTCACAGATCATGTGGCAGACATTTAACATTGATTTAAAAAAAAATGTCACAGATCATGTGGCAGACATTTAACATTGATTTAAAAAAAAAATGTCACAGATCATGTGGCAGACATTTAACATTGATTTAAAAAAAAAAAATGTCACAGATCATTTGGCAGACATTTAACATTGATTTAAAAAAAAATGTCACAGATCATGTGGCAGACATTTAACATTGATTTAAAAAAAAAATGTCACAGATCATGTGGCAGACATTTAACATTGATTAAAAAAAAATGTCACAGATCATGTGGCAGACATTTAACATTGATTTAAAAAAAAAATGTCACAGATCATGTGGTAGACATTTAACATTGATTTAAAAAAAAAATGTTACAGATCATTTGGCAGACATTTAACATTGATTTAAAAAAATAAAATGTCACAGATCATGTGGCAGACATTTAACATTGATTTAAAAAAAAAAAATGTCACAGATCATGTGGCAGACATTTAACATTGATTTTAAAAAAATGTCACAGATCATGTGGCAGACATTTAACATTGATTTTAAAAAAATGTCACAGATCATGTGGCAGACATTTAACATTGATTTAAAAAAAAATGTCACAGATCATGTGGCAGACATTTAACATTGATTTAAAAAAAAAATGTCACAGATCATGTGGCAGACATTTAACATTGATTTAAAAAAAATGTCACAGATCATGTGGCAGACATTTAACATTGATTTAAAAAAAAATGTCACAGATCATGTGGCAGACATTTAAAATTGATTTAAAAAAAAATCTCAACTGTTAAAATAATGTATTTGACTTTCTTAAAACATTTGTATTAAAAAATAGACGTTAAATATTTATAAATGCATTTTACATAAAAATTGTTTTTTTTTAGCACCCTTGTCATAATCAATAAATGAAACAAAACCAATTTTGATAAAAGAAAAAAATAGACACATATATCACAGCTGTCACAGCACCAGGGAAAACAATTAAGCGTTTGTTTGTTTTTTTTTTTTGTTTTTTGTTTGTTTTTTTCTCCTTTTGTTTTCATATAGATTTAATTCATGCCAAAAATACCCGTCCCCTTAAAAAAAAAAAAAAAAAAAAAAAAAAAATCGCTGGAATTGGATTGAAGCTCAGTTTCAGTTAAGCAATTTTCATATAAGTAACGATGAATTAAAGAGACTAGCAACATCTCTTCTTTGGAAAAGCTGATTAAAAGTCGATAGAAGACGAGGTCTTGCTCTGAATACGTTACAAGATGAACTAAAGCTCGGAGCTCAACACTTCCCATAGAAATGATGACAGAGTAAAGTGTAACTAACAAGATCACTCTCATGAGAAAGGTGTTATAAATAATGAAAGAGTTCAGCACTCACTAGATTTCAAAATCGATTTTGTACTGTCAAGGCAAGAAAGTGTCGTGTGAGAGTCAACTCCCCAGATATAGCAGCCATACTCCATCTTATTTTACCCAAATTTTTGGATTAAAATCTGAATAAGGAGTCTAAACATTAGGCTTAGTAGAATTATATCTTCATTTTAATCTTCATGAGGCGGCAAAAAGTGATGCAACAGGAAATTAATTTTACCCATCCTAAGACGGGTATTCTTCTTGTGTGTGTGTAATTATTTTTAATACCTACAGACATTAATGTTTCATCCTTTCGGGGATCATCAGTGCAAGGAGTTACGATTACAGCCGCTCGGGAGACCTCTACCACGCGGCTAACCTACAAGGACTACTAAATATATCACTTTTATGTAGATGTTTTTATTTTTTTTGTTAGCGATACTTTCTTGAATGAACTCATAAGAAAGTGCATTTTTACCTAAATGTTTGTTGGGAATAATTTTCCCATTGACCAATCTGGTACCCCCTTAATGGAGAGCGGCATGTATATTATTTTTTTTTTATATAATTATCCACTGACACGTGTTTCGTCGTCCACGACTCATCAGAGTGGCTGAATCTAGATTCGAAATCGGCACCTCATGATAAGAAGCCTAAACCTCTACCACGCGGCTAACCTCGCAGGACTATTAAATGTATCACTTTTATGAAGATGTTTTTATTTGTTTTATATATATATATATATATATATATATATATATATATATACACACACACACACACACACAAATTATACAAATATCATAAAACCCATATGCAGATTAATTTGTTTCAACGAAGTTATCTGTTGAACCCTCTCACGAGACGATTAACATCGTTTAAACGTAGATTAATCCGCGTGCGTTTTTTCTGATATTTATATAATTTCAGTTATAATAGCACTACGTATGTATTTTTGAGAAAGAAAAAAAATTATTCACTAAAACGAATCAATATTTGTGTGAAAATGAGATAAACGTTTGCTTAAATAAAATAAAAACTCCAATCTTTTTTGTTAATTTCAAACAACTAACTAAATAAATAAATAAAATTACCCCCCCCCCAGGTCAGCCCATCCCCACTCATCCAACAAATTATTGACCAAAAACTAAAGTCTTTGACGAGTGTTTGAATAATTTGCGTCGTTATTTTTTTCTTTATAGATTCTTGTCGCAGCTTGTTCAAGGTTAAATCCAACTCGGTATAACAGCTTAGTGAGAAAAAAAAATGTCTTTTTTAATGAATAAAAACTGCTTAGTGAGAAAGAAACCTTCCCCATAGAAACTGTTGTATTTGTTGAATTATAATAATACAAGGGGCTCTTCAGGGTGGATATTTCATACCTAAATCAGATGGAAAGAGTCTTGGTCATGTTATGGCTGGTGTGATTTTGTTTTCTGTTTCTCTGTTTCTTCTGTGCAACTCGTAAATATTGGAGAAGTGAACCTCTTAGAACTCTAAGAGGTTCACTTCTCCAATATTTACCTTCTTACCCTTTGAGAAAGGGTTAGTTTATTGCTAATTGCCTGATGCGCCCCTAACAAGAATGCCGGCAGAAATATCGAGGCTATTTTTGTTCGGCCAGTGTTCTCTTCCTTGAGAGCATTGCCTTCAAATCTCATGCTATGCTGACATAGAATCCCTTTTTGGTTCAGAAAGACCGTAGGTCCAGCGGAGGGCAGTCAATCATCTTAATAAAAAAGGAATGGCACTATAAAAAACTGGCATGTAAGATTAGACCGATTGGGCCGGTTTTGTAGTTCTATCTTCTGCAAACATGGAGGAGATGATCATACGATGCAGCACTACCTTGCCTGTCCTCTACTTTCTAACAATTACAGTACAGAGATCTTGCAGAGTCGAATGATAATGCAACAGACTGTAACAACAAAGCTAGAAAGAAAGAAAGATGTTATTTGTATTATTCAGACTACTGGTCTCATCTTGTTATTCTTATACCAATTCGGTCGATGTTATCTCTAAATCTTTTCCAGTAATTCGCAATTGTATTCTTAGTACTTAAGATTTCGACATGGTATCCCATGAATTAAAAGACTCGATTCTTAATTCAGTGCAGACTTGCTAGTTTGACAGAAAAATTCCCCGAGTTCAACAAGATATACACGTGAAGAAGACCATAGATTACATCGGCCGAAATGTTAGGAGAATAATACTCATTATGAAAACAGTAATCTGAATAATACAAATTATCAATCGTTATCTAAAAAAAATTCAGAAAACATAACAAATCCTTGACACACTTTTTATATGATGTCACTATGGATAAGGAAAAATGTGAAATTTGATTTCCACAGCTGGTAAAAAAAAAAAAAAATTAAAAGTGAAAATAGATTTTATCTGCAGTACAATCTCACACAGGTAATGCAGGCAAATAATGTAAAGAAGGGTGACAAGGATGCAAAAATATACACAATCATAAGGAAAACTGAATACTGAACGAATAAGCTGGAATATCAAAATATTATAACCTTTTCTCAAGCATTTTTAGTTCTTTATTGCAAGTAACTTTCAATCTCATCTGAATATTTTAGAAGACATACTACAGATATCAAAAATATCTATTATATGTTCATGTAAAATTTTACACTAAGTATGTTGTTGTTGTTGTTTTTGCTGCTGCTCCAATAATGTTCACCTGGTAAAGTTGAACCAGCTTCTACTCTAGCTTTCACAACATCCCAAACACCGGAAGCACATGCACAATGGTTAATTATAGTTGAGGGAAATCTGAAGGTTCCCTTTTCATTAGATGTAGGGGAGGGTGCCATTTCTTTCCCAGAATTACTCCACTTAACTTGATCCTTACCTGATTAAATTGAGTGTTTAAGCAAAAGGGTATCAAATACAATTTTAGAGTCTGAAGGTTTTCTTTTCATTTGATACTAGCCTGAGTGCCCGGCGTTGCCCAGATGTTTGGAGGTGAGTGTTGAGCAAATAAATAAATGAATAAATAAATAAATAAAGTGGTAGTAGGCAGGTAGGTTGTAACCTGTACCACAAAGGAAGAAAAGAACATGAAAAAAAAAATGTGACATCTTTGCCGTTGTGCCCACCACCACACCGGAAGTGGCAAAGGTTTAAATTAAGGCTAGTCAATTGAAAAGAGGGGATAACTTTAAAAAATATCGGCAAAAAAGCGACCCCTCCCTGTTGAAAAGTGCCCAGTTGAGGGTGAAGGAATTAATGTTTTTAGAAAATTTTTCCATATTTGTCGTCCGAAGAGTCAAGCTTCAAAACAATACCAATCTCGTGAAAATCCGTCGCCTCTGTTGAAAGTTTTAGGTAGGCATAAATACATACATTTTTAGGTAGGCATACATACATACATACATACATTTAAACAGACAGGTGGGATTTATATTATAGATTACACTCAGATGTAGGGGAGGGTGCCACTTCTTTATTAAAATTGCTCCACTTAACCTTGATCCTCATCTTATAAAGATGAGTGTTAAAGCAAAAGGGTATCAAGTAACATTTTTTTTAGTCTTTAATATGATTTGGCTAAAGATTGGGCTGTCATCTCTCGGCCTATTAACAAACACTAGCAAGTATGCCAAATGGGCCGATAATATGCAAATAATTGAATACAAGGAACAATATTTTGTTATAAATGACTAAGTCACAATTTAAGTCCTCCATTGGCACGATGACTTGGCATGATGTCAACATTCTTTAATATTGGGAATATTGGGAATATAACTCCTCAAAGGATCAAATTAGTAAAGTTAAGAGATTTCATGACTTTGCTATAAATAAATGAGAGCTGGGTTGGAGGTGGGGGATGTTAATTTTATTTGAAATATCATTTTGCATTTCTCATTGGAACATGATTCAAATCTTCTTCTGAATGTAATCTCAGGTTCTTACTACATGGAAATGTGAAATCAATAAACATGAATGTTTCATTTCGGAGAAAAGGAGTAAGAAAGTGAATTTAAGAGGGTAGAGAGCTATACACAGGGAGGGATAAAGAAAGAGTGGTGGATAGAGATAAAAGGAAAGGGGAAAACGAGGGATTAAAGGATAGGTGGAATAGAGAGATGGGAAGAGTTAGAGAAAGAGAGAGAAGAAGAGTAGGAGATAGAGATATAAAAAGAAAAGGAAGAGATGAAAGAAGAAGGAGAACGAAATGTATGCGAGCGCGAAGAGAAAAAAAGGAGGAGATAAAAAGAGAGGGCAACAGAGAAAGAGAAAGAGAGAGAAGTAGGGAACGGGGGGGGGCAAATAGAAATAAAAAGAAAAATGGGGAGATAAAAACAGAGGGGAACAGAGAGATAGAAAGAGTGAAAGAAGAGAGAGAGAGAGAAATAAAACGAAAGGGGAAAAAAAAGAGATAAAATGAGGTAAAACAGAGAGATAGAAAGAGATGTAGTGGTGGAGGTAAATAATATATGTTCACACTAATGTGGAGATATAAAGAAAACAAAAAAAAAAAAACATTGTGTAACAAATTTCAGGTTAAAAAAGTAGATTCCACATAAGACCCGTTTCGGTGTAAGAAAAAATACCCTGATACTAAATCTGACCTTTATTTCTGTAAATTAGACACCGTTTTCATGTACTATAAACCATATTTTATTATTGGTTATGAATGAAAACCACAATTATCAGTTCAAACATCATTTGTTCTATTAACCTTGTCGAGTGCCATCCTTTTTGACCAATCAAAATACCCGTGCGAACGCCAAAAAAATATAAATAAATTTAAAAAAAAATGAAACTAGCAGCGAGTACCCATGTGAGCGCAAAAAAAAATAAGAAAAAAATTACCCGCAGTAGCCAGGCTCGAACCTAATTTTTTTGCAAGGAGGGGTCAGTTTTTGTGCTGACATTTTTGCAAGTTATACCTCTACCCATTTCAACATACGTTTATAAAATATCATTTTGAAAGCCCATGACATAATAAGTCGCCATGCCCGAGACATCTAGTGCATTAGCTTTTTTTCATCTCCTTTTCCTCTTTCGTTTTACAGGTTTAAGCCTGCTTGCCTACTGCAGCTAATTTTTTTTTTTTTTTTTTTGCACTAACACGGGTACTCTCTGCTATTTTGATTGAAACATCTTTTTTGTAGGGGGGGTGCACAATAGCCTTAGTATACCACCTCTCTCCACCCGGGTAACGCCAGGTACCCATGCTAGGTAATATATATAACTTTGTTTATTCATTTGTCAAGAAATGTCAAATCTTTCAACTAACTCATTGTGGGGGGGGGTCTTATTTTTAATGGAAAACACATATATAAGCATCAAACTATCACAGTTTTAATTGCTAAGAAAACTCAGAGCCTCCAATAAAAGACCCCAGTTGCATGATCGCCTGGCCTATTATAGGGATGGCCTTGAATCTATTAGATATTGACTTAACATAATGAACATTTAGATAAAGAGAGAGGAGGGAGAAATGAGGTGTGAAGGGAGAGAGAGAGAGAGTGCGAGAGGAGAGGGGATAAGTAAAATAAAGAAATAACAATAGTGAGGTCAGCCTAAGTAAATCTGATAGTAATTATGGGATGAGTGGTTGGTAGAATACCATAAAGAGTTTTTTTAAAAGGACTAGAAAAAACAACATCTTTTATGAATGACATTTAGAACCATAATCTGATCAATGAAAGCTCGGATAATAGAAAATGGCTGAGATTTTCAACTTTCTGATTCATGGGGTCAACAGTTCTGGACCAATCCAAAGGCTATCATTTTCGATATTCCTAGATTAAATGATTACCAGGAACGTTTCTGAATTTTTTTAGATGAGGATTGATAATTGGCATTATTTTTAATTATTCAGACTACTGTTCTCATCTTGAATGTTTTTCTATCAACGTTTTGGCCGATGAAGCCTCCATCTTTTTTCAAATGTATCCCGTTAAACTTGGGAACGTTTCTGTCAAAGTTGGTGATCTGTACAGAATTTCAAACAGAATTCTTTATTTAATCCATGGGAGTAGCTTGCTCTCGTTCCATCCACTATTTTTAATGATTTATAATTGTATTCTTAGTATCGTCCGCACTGAGGATAGAACCTTCAGCATCAAGAAGATTGTGGAATAACGGATAAAGTGTTAAATAAAAATCAGTTTTAAGTTACAGTCCTAATTCGTAATTGTATTCTTTATCTTTTTTTTTTCTCATCACTTTATTCCACGGTTTCTTTGGTCTTCCCCTATGCATTGAATCTGGTATCTTCTACTTCTACTAACCCAAGGACTCTTATCCATTCCTTCAATGTGACCATACCATCTAAATTTTCTGCACACATCTCTTTATACTGTCAAACTTTAATCTTCCTCTGAAGTCATCAGACCTATCCTGTGTTTAAGATTTATATTACACATCCATCACATCATTCTTATATCATTCTTTCCCATGCAACACATGTCCTCAACCCTCACTGGCCAGATTTTACTTTTATACATTATTGCATTGCTTGACACACTCAAAGAAACAAAAGAAAAAGTAATGTTTTGCCGTTTGTTTTATAGAAACCATTTCTGAATAAGAAAGTAATGACAGCTTTCGTAGTCAACATGAGAGAATATTGGCTGCAGCGTCATCTGAGCAGAATGTGCCGTTGACTAGAGTAGACAGATTGACATATTAATGCAACAAGCATTCACAGAGAGAAATTATTTGGAGAAAGGCTGGGTTTTTTTTTTGTTGTATTTATTTTTCCATTTTTAAAACTGAAAAATACCTGATATAACATGAGTATTTCAAACTTTTCATTAATAATATCCTACTTTTTAGTTTTGTATATTTTGACTTTGTAATTTGCATTTGAAATTGCTGTGATATGCTATTGCCAAAATAATGTATTTCACTACAGTTTATGTTTTTAAATTACTTACTCCGGTTCAGAAAACTGAAGATATAAAATATTTTGTAAGTAACCACAGAGTTAAACAAAAAAATACACACTACGATATTTTATTTCAAAACCTCTTATTTTTAATTGAAGGATATAATCTATATAATTATAGAACTCAAATGACTTTGTAACGGGTGTTGTAACCCAACATCCGGTTTACTACTTCCAGTTGCGCATGCGTACATAAACAAATAATCAACACGACAATAAAACGTATTATTTTACTGTGTAAGTTTTCAGCGTCCCAATTGTTTGTTTTTTTTTTGTTTTTTTGCATTTAAACTATCCAAATAAACAATTGTTAACACTTTCTGCATTTTTTTTACATCGTTCATTTCTCATATTACGTTTAAGTTATTTTAACGCAATTTTCTTACAAATAAATCTACTTTAACCCGTTGACAACGATAATTGCATTTTACAATGACGATTTATCAACCGCCTTCATTTTCTTTTTAATTTATTCTCCATTTTTTAATACACCTTTCTTAAAAAACATTAATATATTTTCTTCTACACTACCAACATAAATAAATAACCCTGAAAGTATGTTTTTTTTAATTTGCGTTAATCAATGCGACAATAAAGCGTATTGTTTTACTGTGTACGTTTTCAGCGTCCCAATTTTTTTTTCGCGTTTAAATTAAAAGATATCAAAATTTGAATTTAACTTTAAGCATTATGGTATCTGTTCAGTACGCTTACCTATAAGTATGGCAAACCATTATAACTCAATGGCTATAAGTTTGGGTTTTTTTCAAAAAATAAACTATTATAAACAGAACGACTCATAGGAATCTATATTCTTTTTTCATTTTAATATACTTTCATAGAAATGTTTCTGTTATGTCAAAAAAAAACTATTTTCTTTACGTCACAAGTGCCACGCTCATACATTAATTCCATAGCTAATATAACATACTGACCCAACGGGTCACGGTTAATCTCGTATATATTTTTAATTGAAGGATATAATAAAAGTTATCTCCTTTAGAACTAAAATACTGTTCCCTTTTCTGTATTAGTTTCTGAAAAAAGAAAAGCAATTTTTTTTTCTGAGGAATTAATTGAATTAAAAACAAAAAAAATCACTTCATTGTTTAAGAAATAACTGTTAAAATGAGCTTTTTTGATGAAGAATATAAATATATATATATATTAGTAATCTATAATATAAATCTCACCTATCTGTTTAAATGTATGTTTGTATGTCTGTTTAAAACTTTCAAGAATGGTATCATTTTGAAGCTTGATCCTTTGGATGACAAATATCGAAAAATTGGCTAAAAACATTAATTTCTTCACCCTCTACTGGGCACTTTTCGACAGGGAGGGGTCGCTTTTTTCGTCAATATTTTCAAAAGTTATCCTCTCTTTTCAATTGACTAACCTTAATTTAAATCTTTGCCACTTCCGGTTTGGCAATGGGCACAACGGCAAAGATGTCACTTTTTTTTTCTCCTTCGCGGTACGGATTCGAGCTTGCGTGCCTACTACCACTTTTTTTTTTTTGCTCAACATACACCTCTAAACATCCGGGCAATGCCGGCTACCCAGGCTAGTATAATATAAATATATTTATATATATGCTCATGGGAAAAATATGCTCATTCAATTATATTTCATCCTTTACTTATACTAATCCCTTTATTTATGCCAATCCTTTTATTTATCAAGATCGATGTATGTTCAATTTAACTACAGAGCATATACAAATGAATGACAAAAAGCGTATATTCAAAATTCTAACATGTTGTTCATATCTCATAAATACCATAAAAACAATGCGACTACTTTTCGGATTTTTTTTTATTTATTTATGTAATCATGCCCCAATTCTTTTTTCTTTTCTTTTTAAAGTTAATGCATTTTTATTCTTCTGATGAGTCAGGACAGAAAATATTAAAAAAATTGACATAATAATTATATGACTGTTTCTGCACTATGAAACAAGTGCTGTCAAAAATTGAACAGCTTAGCATGCTGAAAGAAAGAAATGGTTAGAAGAACATCTTGGAATTTAGAATATAGAGTTTTTGTCATTTATTTGTTTTTCTATATAGTTATATTTATATTCATATATATTCTCTAGCAATGAAGTTCACTTTAACAGCTAATTCTTCAGTAGAGCATTCTGATCTACAAAACATGCTTAGCATTCTTCAGTAGGGGCATCTCAGGCGATTAACAATAAACTAACCGCTTTTCAGAGAGAAAGTGAACACTGTGAGGGTGGACCTTCTAAGATTGGACAGAACTATACCTAAGCTCGACACCAACAAGTCACTATTGGATCTGATTTTCAAGGACGGATTCCCAATTGGTACGAACATGGACTCATGCCGTGCCAGAGGCTTGTCAAACAAAACTTTTGAGGGAAAAGAAAATTAGTAAAGTCCATCTTTTACAACAGAATCCACAGTACCAATCTTAGGATGTCCACTTTAACAGGCTTTAGCTTCTCTCTGAGGAGATGGTTAGTTTATTACTAATCGTCTAAAGTGGCCTTACTGGGGAATGCTGACAGGGTTGTTCAAGAATTTTTGTAGGCCAGAGTAAATTGGCTTTCCAAAAGCACATGTGACCTTGTGTCTAACCTCCTGTCGAGAAGATAAATATAAAACAAGCGATTTTAGCAAGTGCTTCACTAACAGGCGTAACTCTTCTTTTGAACAGTGGAGAGATAGAAAAACGATGCATTCGTTACGGAAAGCATTATTGTCTTGTTTGTCGAAATAATCAGTGGGATGAATGACATTAGTTAAGGTTTGGGGGCTATTACTTATTTATTTTCTTCTTAAATATAGACAACGTAGTTGATTGTTTAAGTAGCTGGTAAACAGCAGATTGCTGCGTTGCTGACTGCTTGAAGAGGGAGAGACACACTTGGAAGAGAAGCATGATCTACTCTACCCCACCCCCACGCCCCAATAAAAAAAAAAATAGATTATTTCGTCGATAGAAAATATGAGAACAGAATTTAATTAAATTTTGTATATGGACAATATTTCTAAAATAGGCTTAGGAATTTCATATTCGCACATACATCACACACATTTTTAAATGAATTGT
Organism: Euprymna scolopes; assembly: GCF_053919585.1. NCBI lineage: Eukaryota > Metazoa > Mollusca > Cephalopoda > Sepiida > Sepiolidae > Euprymna > Euprymna scolopes. Next base: position 61,355,388 of record NC_136523.1, on the reverse strand, counting down.
TTCCAAATCAAATTATGTCATCTTACATTTCAGAAAGTGGCATTCGTGTTGTTGACACAATATTTAACTGATAATTATTTTTATGGTAAAAAGAATATTTATTGCTTTAAAATAAATTATTTTATTTATTTATTACAAAGGAGTCACCACTTATCAAGGCCCAGCGGTAACTCGAGGATACGGGTTAATGAGTTTACGGTAGTCAATAGGACAATATATGGTAGTAATCGTTAGTCGTGGAAATTTGGTAAATTCGACGGCTCATCAAGAACTTGTTTATGTTGGACTTGAAGATGAACATATTGTAGTCAGTCGGAAAGCCGGCAAATGGAAGAGAGTTCCACAGGTGTGCAGTACTGCAGTTCTAAGAAAGAAGCGTTGGTCATGGAATTTACGTTTAGGTTTAGTGATGGAAATTATTGATAGTGGTTTCAGCTAGACGAGTGTTTTTCATGAAAATTTGGCAACAATTTTACAATTTTAAATGAAGAAAATAAAGAAATAAGAGACATATTCGTTTTATTTATTGAAAAACATTTACGAATTATTTTTATGGAAAAAAGAGTTTTGTTTTTTCTGATAGTATCAATCCTGGCAGATATTTACTATTTAATTTGCATATTGGTTTTGAAAATGGACATTTTATTAATTAACTATTATTTGTTATTGTTTTTAATTCGAGAATTATTTTGATTTTAATAGAACAAATATTTGTTTTGCAATATTGTTTTATTTATTGGACAGATATTTAGTATTTGCATTCAAATGTATCCGTTTTTAAAGAGACTGACATGATTTTCCACAAATTGCGATCTATTAATAATTTGTAAGTTTTTCGTACTTTTATTTCCGGTTAAATTTAAACGATAAATTTGTACTGAAATTGCCACACACATAAAAAAAAAACATGATCTACCTCATCCCTCTTCCGAAAAGAAGATTATTCAGTTATTAAAAATATGAGAACACAATTTGATTAATTTTTCCCCTATGAATGCATAAGATTTTGTTTAGCGCTTATCATTTTAAATTAACGTTTCAAGGATTTACAGTAGCAAATCATTCCAGGTTTAATGTATCTAAAAGTAAAAAAAAAAATACAAAAAATGAATTTAACGAGATCATTGAGAGTGCTCAATACAAAGAGCAAGAAATATTTTATATAATTTTAGGTAAACAAATAACATTTTTCCCATTCACTTGCCTCCTCATGAGAGCAGAATTAGACATAAGGTCGTTTTTAATGTAGGGAAAATCCAGTTCCCCAAAAGAGGAGTACTCTGGATAGGATAAAAATTCCCTCAGTATAAAAGGATTTCTCCCCCACTGATCGAGGTCAGAAAAGGTGAAGTGTAGTATCAGAACAGATACTACACTTTGTGATATATTTTTTATTTTTCGAAATGTACAAAATATTTTTTAAAAAATCAAGCATAGATACTATACTTTGTTCCTAGCCAAAAGATCAAAAACTTGTGTTTATAAAAAACAAACGTACTGTTTCGGTCAATTCTTCCGATTTCAAAGAGAAATGCTGCTATTATTATTATAACTATATATATATATATATATATATATATATATATATATATATATATATATATATATATATAGGTATTTGTAGTAATCCACATACAGTACTGTTTCGTTGTATCACAACTGATCAGTACCGCTAGACTAGCAGCTCTCCCAAGCCAAGGATTGAACCAAGAATCATCTCATTGACAGTCGGCAGTTCTACCCATCGACCCACGGGAGTGGTGCCCATATATATATATATATATATATATATATATATAAATATAAAACTGAATGTCTGTGTATGTGCCTGGTTACGAATAGGCTCCTATATGATTGACTATTATAGAAAACTGATCACATATAATGATAGAAGACGTATCGAGACACAGAAATGGGTATGTTTGATCTGGCATAATGATGATTCATTAAAATTGTGGGGTCTGCGTACGCGCCTGGTCCACAAAGTATGGAAATAAAAAATTTAACATTTAAAAAAAAAACGTTTACAAGTGTTTTTGATATAGATGTACATAAGAATACTTTGATAAGTATGTTTTAACTTAAATAGCGATGGTATAATAAAATTGTGGGGTCTTCATTCACGCCTGGCCTCCATAGAATGTAAATAGACACAAACTTTAATATAGACTTTTCATATCTATCTGCGTAAGTATACTTTGATAATTATATTTCAGTTTGAAGAAATATGGTATAATAAAATTATGGGGTGCCCGTTCGTGCCTCACCTTCATAGAATGGAAATATGTCACAAAGTTTAACAAGGTTTTTTGATATAGATCCACAGAATATTGTGATAAGTGTTTCAGAGTGAACAGGTATGGTATAATAAATTATGGGGTTTATCTATTTTATTTTTACTTTCATCATATTTTGCTTTGGTTTTGATACCGTAAAATTCGAAGCTATCTCTTTACAATCCTTCCTTTTCATGCTTTCATAAATCAGAATCCATTTTTTGTAGCTGTTTTTGAACCCAGTCAACGACGGGTACTTTTGCAAGTATATATATACAGGGTGGCCGAAAAGTCCCAGGACACTATACATGTATTTTTAATAAAACACAGTATTTTTTAATGAAACACACAGAAAACATAACATTTTCGGCCAGTGTCCTGCGACTTTTCGGCCACCCTGTATATATATATATATATATATATATATATATATATATATATAAGCCTGAGGAATCCTAGAGTGGATGAAACGCCGAATATTCAGTGTAGCTTAATCGCCATATATATTTTATAAATTACTATATATATATATATATATATACACACGCACAAATTCATCTTTTTAAATATGACCATTCGAATAATGGTCATATTTAAAAAAAAATGAATTTGTGTAGAGATTAGCGGCATGTAAAATTTTATGAATAAATGAGGAAAATTTTATGTTTACAAGAAAATTATCAATGAAATATTTGTTATTTAAAATTAATGTTTTAAACATTTCAAATAGCAAACTTTGCGAAATGATAGCAAACCAGCAAAGGAGTTAAGAATAAAAATAAGATGTTAAAATGTGTTCAGTTTGAAAAGCAGTCGTCATATTTCGATTAAGCAAACTAGTGAATCGAATTAATCAGACCATATGTTGCGATGATAATGACATCGTTACTGCAGAACTACTACGGTGGATAGTGAGTTTGAAAAATGGAGTTCCAAAGTATTAAATTCAATGTTAAGATAACCAAATGTTGGTGCGTAGGAAATCAAGTCTGTGATGACAGGTTTAAGAGATGGAGGGACGTTTTCGAAGAAACTTTGAGTTATGTAAAAAGATATAGCACAAGTAAATGTAGTAACAAACACACACACACAGAATCTGCCAAAAAAAAAAAAAAAAAAAAAGTAGAAGCAAATTAAACACAGGAATAAAACATCAAACCTAAGAGATGGAATCTGTTTTGTTTGAATCAACGGACGTCTTCAGAAAAAGCGAAGATTTTAAATTTCTAGAAATAACGTGTGTGTGTGTGTGTGTGTGTGTGTGTGTGTGTGTGTGTGTGTGCGCGCGCGCGTGTTGTTGCTTGTCTGTATGTGAAACAGTTGTAAAATTATACTGAATTGTTTTCGATTTCAGTAAGAAAAAAATGAATAAAATTTGGTCATTGGAATTCATATATAATACCGTATTAGCAATCTATATAATCTTTAACAATCCGTATCCATCTAACCCCTTTGCTCACAAAATATGCAATTTACCCCATCCATCCATCCATCTCTTTATGCTTCATCAATACATCGTTACTACCCGCCCCATACTATATTATCCCTCTATATTCCTTATAGATCCTAATTTATCGCAAGTCCCCAGCTAACTAAAATCCGTCTACATTAGTTTAATACACCCAGATTGCTCTGCTTACCCCCCCCGTCCATCACACCTCTATATACCAGATATATTAATGGCCCCTCCAATTATCCTCCTAGCTATATGTCGCATTGAAATGTTTGCTACCTAGTCCCCTAACCCCTCTTCTGATGAGAAGCATTTGGCTTCGAAATACCCAGGTATAAATAGCATATAACAGATCCTCCAATTACTGTGTACTTATAAAATCGACAAATAAATCTACGTATAACAATATATATATAATATTACATTTAAAGGTGATTGTCGTTTCGATAATTGGTGGGAGTATAGGATGGGTAAAATGTTTTGACTTGTCAGATTTGTACTTTTATAGTTAGAAAAATAAAACGCTGCCGACATAACAAAATACAAATTTTTTTTAATAACAAAACATGTGTCATAATATTTTTAATGTCAACAATTTCGAAAACAATGTTACGAATAACAGTGTTCGCGAGAAAATTAAAGTAACCGAAATTAATTTGTTTTTATATCAAACTTAAATGTTTATCATCATCATCATCATCTACAGTTTAACTTTTTTTTTCTTTTCTTTCTTTTTTTTTTTGTTTACATGCTGGTATGCGTTGAATGTATTTTTTTGTTTTTATTCTTGCTTCTCTAAATCCATGTTTATCACCTCTCCTAAGTTTGCTTTAGTCCTCCTTCGCCAACTAATCTTGCTACTTCAACTGTTCTACATCTAACCCAAACTTTTATCCATCCATCCTCCTGTTCTTCCTTTTCTTCAGCAGCAGCATCAGTTTAATGCTTGTTTTACATGCTGGCATGTGTTGGTTGGGCGACTCTTTGAAATTTATTTTTAAACTAATTTACAAGAATTTTATTACCTTCCTTTTCTATCAAATCCATCCATATTATTGCCTCCCAGCTTTTCCTCCCTATCAACCGAACCTGCTACCTCAACTGTTCTGCACCTACTAACCCAAGCATTCTGCTCCAGGTCTCCTACTTTGTAAACCTCTTCCTATACTGTTCAGGTCATGAGAAAATCAGAAATGAGCCCCTCTTCAACACTCATTAGATATCCCTTATATCATTCTCATATCATTTCTCTCCATACAACACATCCTCTTCATCCGCCTCCAACCATCATTACCATCATCATGGTCGATATTTGTTTCACATAACGATATGTGTTGGATGAAACAAACTTGACTTCCAAACTAACTAATCTCTCAAGTCCATTCTCATTACTTCCTCATATATTTTCCTTGACCTTTGCCTTTGATTTGACCCAAAGAGGTCTAATTATAATTATATTATAATTATAACACTGACAGAAACATGTCTGCTAATGTATAGTAAAATAATGTTCGTATAAATAAAAAATACTTTATACCTAATAAGCAGATTTATTTATTAATCAGCATTTTTATATATAAATGCAAAAAGAATTCATTGTGAACATAAATTTGCCTCTATTAAAATTATTTAGGAGGTCGTTGTTGCCGAACAGATGCACTGCTTCTTTGGGATGTCTTACTATCCACTGTTCTTCTGAGTATAATTTTTCCTCAATCCCATATGGGCAAATAGTTTCCCATTCCTTCGATATATGGTCATCTATACCTACGTTTTCAATATATTACAGCGTTTCGTTAGTCTTTCGAGCTTTACTTTTAGTTGATGGCTTGTCTGAAAAACATACATTTGCATAGTTGTAAAATCTCCACAGTTAGTTAGAGTACACATGCCAGGTTAAGGATGTCAAATAAGTGATTATCGTATGAAATAAAGACGTACTGTAATGAATTAAAATACAATATAAGTATATAAGTAAAGTAGAAAGATCAATGGATAAGTAAGTAAGAGATAATGAATGGATAAGGTGTAAATCCCACAGTAAACTGGTGTGTGTGTGTGTGTGTGTGTGTGTGTGTGTGTGTGTGTGTGTGTGTGTGTGTGTGTGTGTGTGTGTGTGTGTGTGTGTGTGTGTGTGTGTGTGTGTGTGTGTGTGCACATGGTAACACGTATTGCATTAAAACAAGTCTCCGTTGTATTCCTGCCACAGACTAACCTTGACACTGACGAGGGAGGTCACCTTAATTTCTATTGCATTTGATTAAAAAGGAGATTATAGGATATAAAATGAAAAGACAAGAAGGATTAGGTTTCAGATGCACGAGGTGGTTGTGGCTGTGGTGGTGGTCGTCGTGTTAAGCACAGCATCCAGCAAGGTGACTTGGTCAGCTCATCTGGGCAGAAAATAAACTAGAAATATATAAATATGATCCCAGTGACCTGATATATCCAACCTTCTTACCCAGAGATGCTGATAGCTATGCGCCCAGATTCAGAGGCATTAAAATATAAAAGAGCACAGTAAAATCTCATGTATTCCAATCAAGTTCCAAATGAATTTCTCCATAAAAATAATAGATTGTAATAGACATGGAAAACTCATCAGTGATGAAGCATGTTTCCTTTTATTTCCCATTTTGTGATAAGGATCAGTGAAATACATTTCTTGGTTGTGCATATAGCTGTGAACAATGATTCTTGGCCCAGAACCTCATTTTCACATCTCATTGGGTCATCAAGAATAGCTTCTAGGGTCAAAGGTTCTTTTGAATGCATATTTTTTAATTCTGGTGACATAATGTTTCAGGAAGAATAGATAATTTACATTTATAACGTTATATATATATATTGGGTGGATATATGCATGTGTGTGTATATGTCTATATGTAGGTGGGAATATATATGTGTGCTCCTGCATGTATTTCTGTGTATATACATGTGTATGTGCCTACATGCGTATGCATGTGTATGTGTGAGTGTATATATATATACATATATGTATATGTGTGTGTGTATGTGATTTTGTGTGAGTGTGTATAGATATATATAAAAAAAAGAAAGTCTTCACCAAATGGACCAACTTTGATTGGACTCCACAACACACTGACTATTGGTGACAGAAAGTCTGAGACTGGCATTTCTCTAAAAAGACACATTCAGTGTTATCAGATGTAAAATGTTCTCCAAAATAACATTTCAACCTTTCACTTAAAAATTCCTTTATATAAAAATATCTGAAGAGAGTTGAACAAGGCTTGAAACACCTTATAAAAATATTTTGAAATAAAAAATGATAAAAGGCTGAAAACCCCACAATTGTTGATGGCTACACTCTTTTAAATATATATATATATATATATAGATCAAATGACTATTTTCTTATTAATTAGATATTAATTTTTTGTTCTCATCTCATTCTAGAAATGTTGATAGAAATTTCACACGAACTCATAAAATTTCTCAGTGTTACACTGAAATGAAATTCGTTGATCCTCACTATCAGCATCACTGCTCACTCATTATTACCACATACACATGTTAGACTTTTTTTAGTTGAACTATCAACTAGATTGCCAAAGTTAAACAACGTTGAGCCTGGTCAGTACCAGATGGGTGATCAATTTGGAAATGCCAGCCACTGTATGTAGGGACACGTCAGCACCTCCATGCAAGAGTTGCAAAAATCTAATGTTGTTATCTCCCCTCATGGGGATATATTCATATGGCTGGGGACTGTTTATGAATTTCATACTCTCGTGAAACTTTTTCTTCCTTTAGGGGGATGCCGGTTAAACCTGCATTAGGGTTAGTGTTGCAGTTTCATTTTTTGTGCAGTTTCATGCACTTATAGATTTTGAATGGTCAAGTCAAAAGTAATTACAAACCGCAACGAAGAAAACAGAATTATGCAACTGGATAGATACGAACTAGGCACATCTAGGCAATCAGTTCATATGCAGCTATACCCGTGACTCCGACTGATCGCCTTACCAATAAAAACATGCAACATGTTTGTTCTTCTTCATTATACTTAATCGTGTTATTTAATCAGATTTTTCAAAAAATCAAAACCTTATTGCTCTAGTTTATTTTCTTCCAAACAGATATTTGAAAACAGTGAATTGTGCTGAAAACAAAGATTACCAATGCCAAGGAATCATTTCTTAAAGAGCAATGTATTCTGAGAATATAAAATAAATTTCTTACCTATAGAATTACATTTCATAACTTTAGTTGGCATTAAATACAACACAAATGGTTAATATGACATAAAATAAACAAAATAAAAGAAAAAACTATAAAAGAAAAATATAACGAAAACGCCTAACGATCCTAAGAGAACTGCAGAAAATACAAGACAAATAAAAAAAATAAACGAATAAAGATGAATTAATAATACAAGATAAGTAATTAAAATTAAATCTATATATCTATAAAAGTGTCTGTCTGTACATTTCCCTATACAATAACTCTGTCAATTTTCAGTCTACAGACTCGAAATTTGATATAAAGGGTATTGAGATTTGGGAAAATTTTTGTAATCCGTTTTCGGCCAGAAATTTGGTTGTTAAGGAATCAAAGTTCAACGAGTTGACTTTTGAGAACTCTACCAAACTCCTTCGCCAATTTTGGGTATAAACATTTGAAATTTTAGATATAGGTTCCTTGGACATGGATCTAACTTAATAATTTGATTTGAGCCCAAAACAATAAATTTTAAGGGGTCATAATAGGGGTTAAAGTTAAAAAAAAAATTGACCTTTGCGGTCTCTACCAAATTACTCAGACAATTTCTGGTCTAAGCATTTGAAATTTTACATAAAGTGTATTCAGAGATAGGGCAAGCTTTTTAATCAGCTTAGGTCGAAAATTTGAGTTACCAACATATAAATGTATGTATGTATGTATGTTTGCATGTCTGCCTAAAACTTTTGACAGAGGCGACGGATTTTCACAAGATCAGTATTGCTTTGAAGTTCGACTCTTCAGACGACAAACATTAATTTCTTCGCTCTCAACTGGGCAGTTTTCTACAGGGAGGGGTCGCTTCTTTCGCACATATTTTCGAAAGTCATCCCCTCTTTGATTTCTAGCCTTAATTTAAACCTACATCACTTCTGGTTTGGCAGTGGTTGTAACAACAAAGACGTCACGTTTTTTTCCCCATTCTTTTCCTCCTTCGCGGTGCGGGTTCGAGCCTGCCTTCCTACTACCACTTTTTTTTTTTTTTTTTGCTCAACGAACACCTCCAAACACCCGAGCAACGCTGGGCACCCATGCTAGTATTAATATAAAAAAAAAAAAACATCTACAATAAAATCTGCCATGCACGTTTGAAAGTCAAACACACGCCTGACCGAGGAAAGATATCCCGACACAAACACACCACCTGACGCAAGTAAGAACATCCTCCATGTAAAATATTGTATTTAAAAAAACATATATGATTATATATATATATATATATATATATATATATATACATGTAAAATATTGTATTAAAAAAACATATATATCTGATTATATATATATATACACATGTAAAATATTGTATTAAAAAAAATATATATATATGATTATACATATACACTTGAATTGAATCAATAAATGGGAAACTGCATAGCTAGTTCCACCATTATATTTTAGGCTGCATCTGTTTCAATCTATCCGTCACATCTTTACATTGTGCTGCCTTTTAGAAACGTAAATTTCTTATATACACATTACACAATGCTTAAAGCAAACTACTTTGATCTATTACACAAAATATAATCCATCTCAAGCTCAATCTAATCATTTCCTTAGAGTCTTTTTTTTTCCCCTGTGAACTGAACCTGTTACCTCAACTGTTCTACATCCACCAACATAATGACTTATCCATTCTTTCAACGTGACCAAACCATCAAAGTCTCCTGTTCTGCAAGCATTTCAATGAAATCAGAGTTTTTTGAATTATCTGACATAACTTTGGGAATACTTCATACAATATAACTAAGTAAAACACAAATAAAACTTTGGCTCATCCTTACATTGTCAGCTGAGTGTATGCAGTTTCACCACTGACTTGTTTTTATTTACTATTAATCAATAAAGTAAAGTACTAAAACAAAGCCGGGTTATTAGTACCAATCACACACACAATATATGATGATGATGATGATGATGTCCGTCTATGGACTTCGATGAATACTACCAAACATCCCTGATGATGTTGTGACTTGCGTATTAAATTTTTTTGTAGCAAGAGTTACATAATCTCCAACCAAACCTCTTCTGGGCCGGCATTGTTAAATACCAGTGGCAAGTAGAAATTTCAGGGCGACTGGGAACAATACCGAGATAAGTGGAGAGTCCATACAGCGCCTGCTATTCCCAAATGGTCGCCCATTTAATAAATACATACATACATACAGTATATATGTATATAGTTTTATACAGTATATATGCATATAGTTTCGAATCCTGAGGTTGAATATGTCTAACTGATGAGCCCAAATGAGGGCGAAACTCGAGTCTTAGACTTTTGGTTTGTTGGCTGTCCCAGCTTTTGTGAGCTGCGACGTGGTTTAACTGTGAAAATAATTATATAATCTCTCAAATTCTGAAAATTATATATATTTGACAAAATCACGTGTGATATACACCTGTTCTCATTAGATCAACGAAATTAAGTAACAATGAGCCTGACTAGTACCAGATGGTTAAATACTTGGAAATACTAGGCGCTGTATTTACTATGCAGAGATGTAAAAGTTTTCAGGCTAGTATCTGGGAGCAGAGCAATTTATAATTGTATGTTTAGTATCGACTGCACTGAGAATAACATCAGAGATGAGAACAGTAGTCTGAATAATCCAACTAAAAAAATTATCAGTCCTCATCTAAAAAATTCTGAAACAGAGAGGTGTGGGAAGGGGGAGGGGAGAGGTATGGGTGTGTCAATAAGATTAATAAACATTTAAAGTCAGTCGTAAGTAGTGTATGTGCCGAACAAAGAAACGTACTGTTATGAAGTGACATTGATGAAATGAAAGTATGTTCAACAGAAAAGCTGAGAAAAAAAAAAACAAAAAAAAAACAGTCCGGCCTGAAGGTCATCTTTTGAAGAAAAACACCCCCCTCCTCTCTCTCTCCCTCTCTTTAAACTTGAAATATTCTAAAAGAAAATAAACTCTTTATTATTAACGCCGTTGTTCTTTCTTTATTTTTTAAATTCAAATAGTTTAAGAATACTGGCATGTGTATACAAATTTCAAATGGGTTAATACCTCTCCAAGTGCTGTTCAGCTTTGAAGCATACTAATTGGGAGGCATTTAGCCTAATGATTTTCTGCAGGAATGAAATATGAACGCCTCTGTGTAGCTTATTTGCCATACATATATGTTCATACTATATATATATATATATATATATATATATATATATATATATATATATATATATATACATATACATACAAGAAAACAATTAAATATTTTCAGATTACAGCTTGTATAATACTGTAAACTTAAAGTCCATATAAATATTGGTATCAATATTTAAAAAATAGTCCCAACCAGATGAAAAAGCTTAATATTCGAAATAGAGCAATAATCTATATATCTATAAAAGTGAAAGTGTGTGTGTGTACATTTTTCTACCAAATAACTGTCAATTTTCGATCTACAGACTCGAAATTTGGCATAAGGAGTATTGAGATTTGGGAAAATCTTTTTAATCGGTTTTCGGCCAGCAATTTTGCTGTTAACGGGTCAAAGTTCAACGATTTGACCTTTGAGAACTCTACCAAACCCCTTCCCCAATTTTGGGTCTAAATACTTGAAATTTTAGATATAGATTACTTGGACAGGGATCTAACTTTATAATTCTATTTGAGCCCAAAACAATAAATGATAAGGGGTCAAAATTAGGGTCAAAGTTTAAAAAAAAAATTGACGTCGACGGTCTCTATGGTAGATGAGGAAGACTTATTATACAGAAAGGCATTACCATACATATTCACACTTTTTAATATATATACATAGATACGTAAAATAATGAACAGTACATAGGGCCCGAGCAAAGCCGGGTAGAACTGCTAGTAGAAGTAAAATTTTGGAATTAAATTCTGTAAATTAAAATTCACAACAAATTTATTTTTCAACAAAGAATACAAAGATTTTGTATTCCTTGTCGAAAAGCGAACTCATGAATTTTAATTTACTGAATTTAATTCCAAATTTGTACTTATATATATATTATATATACATGTGTTTGTGTGAACATACATACAGACATATTAAGTTCAAATATATTGATAAAAGTAGAGGTTTATAAATAAAAATCCTATCACTGCTGATATATATATGTATATATATATATATATATATATATATATATAAGAAATAAGAATTAAGTTTACAAAGATAATCCAAAATAGCAAACTTAAAATATAGCATAAATATTAAAGACTTAATATTTAGAAAGTAATCCTAAGTAGATGTAAAAGCTCAATAAAACCAAATAGGAAATAGAGCTTATTATTATTATTATAAATATATATATATTATTGTTGTAATAATAATAACTATATATATATATATATATATATATATATATATATATATATTATTATTATAATAATAACTATATATATATATATATATATATATTATTATTATAATAATAACTATATATATATATATATATATATATATTATTATTATTATAATAACTATATATATATATATATATATATATATATATATATTATTATTATAATAATAACTATATATATATATATATATATATATATATATTATTATTATAATAATAACTATATATATATATATATTATTATTATAATAA
>NC_136523.1:61332811-61340311 GCF_053919585.1 Euprymna scolopes | reverse complement strand
AGACTTGATTCCAAACATTTATCTTATATCTTCCCTGTTAGGTTTTCTGAAGTAAATTTTATAGTGTATAAGGATTATTTGATACTGAAGATATTCATAATCGTATCCTATTTCATAAAAGAGGGGAGATATAACATATGAAAAATATTTGGAATCAAGTCTCCCCTTGCTGTTATTTAAGATCATTTGAAACTATAACAGAAAGTTCTAGTCTCCCCTCCATTAAGGCCAGAGGTTTTGGTGATATATAACTGAGCTCTATCCTCTGCTCTGTCATGTGGCAATTATTTGTATCGCAGTGGTTCAGAAGTCTTCACCACTATAAGGAAGGGAGAATTCATATATATATATATATATATATATATATATATATATATATATATATATATATATATATATATACTAGCAGAAGTACCCGTCGTTGACTGGGTTCAAAAACAGCCTACAGAAAATGGACTGTGATTGATGAAAGTATGATAGGTTATGAAGAGGAGGGGGTTGTAAAGAAATAGGTTTTGATACTCAAAAATTTTACTCTAAGCAAAATATGATGAAAGTAGAGATACTTTTGGCGAAAATATATTTGTTTTATATCAACTTTGTTTCCATACGTAGCCAAGAGTGACCAACAAAATGATATTTCCTTACAAAAAGAAAATGTTATATATTATAATATAAATATACAAGAAATAAATGTTACCAAAGTCAATAAAAGTTACTTTTATGGTAGAAAAGTTCATTGGTTTGTATTTTTAAGTAGTTTGTAAAAAAAAATTTTTTTTTAATTCACGAACCGGTTTAAAAAAATCAAAATGGCAGCGACTTTGAAATGGAGAGCCCCGTTTTCAATTTGAAGGAGGGGCACCTAAGCATTCTGTGTTAACAATTTAAGAGAGTTCCGTCAACTTAAGGAATATTTATAAACATATTTTAATGTTTTCCGTTATTTTGTGCTTGAGGAATATTCGATTATGGCATGTGTAGTTTATATAAAAATTAATTTAAGTAGTTATCGCCTAAAATTTTGTTTTAATTTCGGTTCGCTGAAATTATTTCAAGTAAAGAGCATTAAAAACTATTTCAAAACAAAAAAAAAAACATGAACTGAACTTTTATTGACTATGATAACATTTATTTCTTGTATATTTATTTTTTAGGGTAGTCGTTTGTTGGCTTTTCTGCTAAACACTCTTATTAAATAATATCGACGAAATATCGAAAAACAAAGAAACAAAAACAGTTTTGAAAAATAATGAAGCTTTACTTACTTTAGTAAAATAATCCGAAACAGCAAAATGGGATATTAAAAAAGTAAACACATAATTACTTTAGTTTTCTTAAGCAAAGAATCTATATAAATATGAATAAGAAGAAAATGGAACCCTTTTCAAACAGAACAGCTTTGTTTCAGTTTTACAGTATTGAACGGTGTAGTATTGCGCCGTCGGACTCAGGGTTGTACTAATATAATGTAAAGAACATGCAGAAAGGGTTGTAATCAACTGAATTCCTTCTAGTACACTAACAAAAAAGCTTAAACAGATATATAAATAAAAATAAAAAGGTTATGTAAATGTTTTTAAAAAGACACGTAATCACATGAGCAGGATTTTTTCCTTCTTTTGACACGATAACAAGTAACGTTCTTATTTTTTATTATTTATCTATTTTCGTCGAGAATTGTCTAAAGTTCCGACTTATCTTTTTGGTTTTCACTTTAATAAGAACGTGAATTTATGAGGTGAATTTATTCGACACAATATGATTCAACTCAAAAAAATAAATAAAAGCTAACATGAATTAAGATTAAAGTTAAGGCGTTATTGTGGACCCTCACCCCTTTTAAAAAACCTTGTTAAACATTGTGACATATTTACATTCTATGGAGGTCAGGTGCGAACGAACACCCAAAAATTTTATTATACCATATTTCTTCAAACTGAAACATAATTATCAAAGTATACTTACGCAAATAGATATGAAAAGTCTTTGTTAAAGTTTGTGCCATATTTCCATGGAGTACAGGCGTGAACGTAGACCCAACAATTTTATTATACCATCCCTATTTAAGTTGAAACATACTTATCAAAGTAATCTTATGTACATCTATATCAAAAAGCCTTGTAAACGTTTATTTTTCATTTTTTATTTCCATACTTTGGAGGCCAGACGTGAACGCAAACCCCACAATTTTTATGAACCACTCTTCTGCCAGATCAAACATACCCATTCCTGATCCTCGATACATCTTCTATCATTATACATAATCAGATTTTTAAAATAGTCAACCATATTGGAGCCTATTTGTGACCACACACACACACACAGACGTTCAGCTTTATATATATATATATATATACACTTGCAAGGGAGAGTTGCCCGGCTTTGTCTGGTTGTAAAATACGCTTAAATATAATATTTCAATTTGTCCAAATTTTGTATATATTATTATAGAATCGTGATTTTAAAAGTAAAAAAAAAAAGTATTATTTAGGTGCCATCAACTAAAATCGAAACCAAAACTGCAGCATTCAAAGCTAATGAAGTTACTACTGTACTAATGTGACATGCATATGAACCAATAAAAATAAACTAAGACGAATGTATAACATGCTTAACGATTTTTTTCAATTTTGATCCATTTTTGACCCCTTAAAAACAATTTTAGCCATAAAAGAACGGCTCGTAAAAAATCCAATCATTTGAAGCCCCTAGCGCCGCTCTGCGACTTAATTTCAGAGAAGATAGAGTTTGAAAATATGCAGACAGACAGACCGACAAACAGAGAGATAGACATATAGCTATTTGCAGACCGCCTGGCGTTGCCCAGTCGTAAAATATGCATAAATATTATAATTAATGCAGATAAACAGAAATACCGTAGAAATATGTAATTTTAAATTCCTTAATAAAAAATTAAGTAAAAAACGGAAAGAAACTCAGACATGTGCATGCGAGTATTATGTTTCATTTAAACAATTTACTGCTTGTAAGTAAAAAAAAAAAATACTTGAGCTAAGATCAACACCAAAGCCTAAAGCTAGTGAGTCAAGTACGATAGCTTAGACCAGCTTAATCTTTAAAAGTGTTTTCAAACATACTTATTCTAAACATAATGAAGCTGTCATGTGAAAAACCATCATGCGCAGTCATGAAATAGTTGACAAACAGATAAAAATCCGATAACTCTCCCCCCACATACCGATTTTTCAATTTTTACCCCTTAAAGGGACGAAAACCGATTAAAAAGTTTTCCACGTGTCTGAATACCCTATATACCAAATTTCAAATTTGTAGATCAAAAATTCGTTGAGTATATAGGTTGAGAAGTGTCCTCACTCACACACCTCACTTTTATAGATATATAGATATGTGTATGGGCATGACTCAGAGGCTAAGGAATGAGGGTGTAGAGTTGTATGTTTTTGTTTCAGTTCTAGCTGATGGAATTAGTTTTGATCTCATTACCATATATTGAATTCAATATAATAATCGATAGAGTCTCTATAATAATACATAATCTGCATGAATTGAAATATATTTAAGAACATCTACTACAACCAGGCAAAGCCGGGCGATCTGCTATTGTCCAAAGTTGATTAAAACCCAACGTTATTTTTCGTAAATTTTTAAAACTTATTCTCAACTTTGTGAGCAATTTTCCGAATATATACGCGTTTGCACACACACACACACACGCAACAACAACGACCTTCTTTTTGTCTCCTCATGAGGGCAATGATAGAAATGAAGACCATCTTTAATATAAAGAGTATCCAGCTCCCAAAAAGATAGTACAAAAGTAAAAATTGCCTTTTCTCCTCCTTCTCTAACTGAAGAAAGAACAGCTGTTACACTTTCATCCTAGCCATTGTCCACTTTTATGCATGAATATTATCATCCGATCGAAAAAGACAAAAAAAATCTATAAACATTATAAATTTGGTGATTTCATTTTGGAAAGTTCAAATGACTTGTATTTTTTTCCTTCTTTTTTAATGCCCCCCCCCCCCGCCTCACCAATCGAAAGTTGGCAAGCACTTCTCTTAACCAAGCAATATGAAATGTACTTAAAATAAAAATGGTTATAAGAACAATAGTTGAAAGAAAAAACGTTAATAGTTTTATACAAACAGGCATTTACTACTACTACTACTACTGCTGCTACTACTAAATAAAGACTTAAGTGTTATTAATTAGAGTACAAAATCAACTTCTTAAATATCACATTGAACTCAGATGAAAATACTTAGTCGTAGAAGAGGGTGAAAGAGAGAAAAAGGGTAAAAAGTTTTTTATGACATAACAATCTATTCTGCCTTTGTGAAATCTTTTTTTTTCATAATGGAATGACGCAAATAATTAAGAGAAAAACAACCTTAAATATACTTTAATTTATGTAGATTTCATATGTTTTATTATAGAGCCAGTACTGTATTAATATATAGTATTGATTATTATATTGTACTCAATATATAGTATTGCTTATTATATTGTACTCAATATATAGTATTGCTTATTATATTGTACTCAATATATAGTATTGCTTATTATATTGTACTCAATATATAGTACTGATTATTATATTGTACTCAATATATAGTATTGATTATTATATTGTACTCAATATATAGTATTGATTATTATATTGTACTCAATATATAGTAATGATTATTATATTGTACCAATATATAGTACTGATTATTATATTGTACCAATATATAGTACTGATTATTATATTGTACCAATATATAGTACTGATTATTATATTGTACCAATATATAGTACTGATTATTATATTGTACAAATATATAGTATTGATTATTATATTGTATAAATATATAGTATTGCTTATTATATTGTACCAATATATAGTATTGCTTATTATATTGTACCAATATATAGTATTGCTTATTATATTGTACCAATATATAGTATTGCTTATTATATTGTACCAATATATCATATTGATTATTATATTGTACCCAATATATCATATTGATTATTATATTGTACCCAATATATCATATTGATTATTATAGTGTACCCAATATATCATATTGATTATTATAGTGTACCCAATATATCATATTGATTATTATAGTGTACCCAATATATCATATTGATTATTATAGTGTACCCAATATATCATATTGATTATTATAGTGTACCCAATATATCGTATTGATTATTATATTGTACCCAATATATCGTATTGATTATTATGTTGTACCCAATATATCGTATTGATTATTATATTGTACCCAATATATCATATTGATTATTATATTGTACCCAATATATCGTATTGATTATTATATTGTACCCAATATACAATATTGATTATTATATTGTACCCAATATATCGTATTGATTATTATATTGTACCCAAAATATCATATTGATTATTATATTGTACCCAATATATCATATTGATTATTATATTGTACCCAATATATCATATTGATTATTATATTGTACCCAATATATCATATTGATTATCATATTGTACCCAATATATAATATTGATTATTATATTGTACCCAATATATCGTATTGATTATTATATTGTACCCAATATATAATATTGATTATTATATTGTACCCAATATATAATATTGATTATTATATTGTACCCAATATATAATATTGATTATTATATTGTACCCAATATATAATATTGATTATTATATTGTACCCAATATATAATATTGATTATCATATTGTACCCAATATATCGTATTGATTATTATATTGTACCCAATATATCGTATTGATTATTATGTTGTACCCAATATATCGTATTGATTATTATATTGTACCCAATATACAATATTGATTATTATATTGTACCCAATATATCGTATTGATTATTATATTGTACCCAAAATATCATATTGATTATTATATTGTACCCAATATATCATATTGATTATTATATTGTACCCAATATATCATATTGATTATTATATTGTACCCAATATATCATATTGATTATTATATTGTACCCAATATATAACATTGATTATTATATTGTACCCAATATATCGTATTGATTATTATATTGTACCCAATATATAATATTGATTATTATATTGTACCCAATATATAATATTGATTATTATATTGTACCCAATATATAATATTGATTATTATATTGTACCCAATATATAATATTGATTATTATATTGTACCCAATATATAATATTGATTATCATATTGTACCCAATATATCGTATTGATTATTATGTTGTACCCAATATATCGTATTGATTATTATATTGTACCCAATATATAGTATTGATTATTATATTGTACCCAATATATCGTATTGATTATTATATTGTACCCAATATATCGTATTATTATATTGTACCCAATATATCATATTGATTATTATATTGTACCCAATATATCATATTGATTATTATATTGTACCCAATATATCATATTGATTATTATATTGTACCCAATATATCATATTGATTATTATATTGTACCCAATATATCGTATTGATTTCAAAAATTAAAACAAAATATGACTTGGGTGTCATCAACTAGAATCAAAACAAAAACATTTTGCTTTCGTCACTCGAACAATTCGATCTAACAATGCATATCAATTCGACAAATTAACTCAGTTAAATGTATAAATGTATATTTGCACATGCCTTGATCATTTTGACCTCATAGCAGCTATATTTTTGGCTAACACTCGAATCGATTTTGTTCTACAGCTCAGAATACCATATATATCAAGTTTCAAGTTTGTAGATCAAAAAGTGACACGATTGTATAAAATCAACAAACTTTCTAGATTTCATTTTCAACTTTGATAAAAATATATATGAGCTATAAAAGGTAGGAAGACTGAGTGCAATGTATATATATATATATATATATATATATATATATATGAAGGGAGACGGGGATGGGGACGGGGCTAGAGTTCTGACATACCAACATATTCTGACTTTGTGAAACCCTTTTTTTATAATGGAATGATGTAATCATTGGATGTTATAAACGTTTCAGGTGATGTAAGCTCCAACATTCTTCAGGTGTGCCTTGCCGAACTCTGGAAGCTGAATAGAACTTCAAACAAAACCTTTTGATCACAATCTGGGCGGCTTTTTTGTCATTCCACCCGCCATAACTGGGCAAAAGACCTCGTTTGTAATCGTATTCCTGTTTTCAGCCATATTGAGGACTGAGCTTTCAAAAGACTGTTCAGTTAGAACTGATTATAACTTAGCACTTAAAGCCATTGTGCCATAGATCCTTTAGAAACATGATACAACATCCATTATAAAATATATTCCTAGTCTTATCGAATGTACACTTGACAATTAAGGAGAGCTATTTAAACTACTAGAAATGCATGTACGTATGTATGTGTATATACATGCATACATACATACATATCTATATGCATACACACATATTATATATATATATATATATATATATATATATATATAAACACCTGTATCTTTGTAT
>NC_136523.1:61307811-61325311 GCF_053919585.1 Euprymna scolopes | reverse complement strand
AAGGGATAAAGCCAGATGGAGATGCAAGAGGAGAAGGAACCTGTTGTTGGAATAAGAAGAGGAAGGAGCCAGCTTTTGGAGAGTCAGAACCAGTAGTTGGAATGGAAGTCGCCAGCCATTAGAGGAGAAAAGCTAAAAGGAGCTTATTGTTGTGGAAAAGAGAGAGAAAGGGGGCAAACTTGTTGGAAAAGAGAGGGAAAGGGGGCAAACTTGTTGGAAAAGAGAGGGAAAGGGGGCAAACTTGTTGGAAAAGAGAGGGAAAGGGGGCAAACTTGTTGGAAAAGAGAGGGAAAGGGGGCAAACTTGTTGGAAAAGAGAGAGAAAGGGGGCAAACTTGTTGGAAAAGAGAGAGAAAGGGGGCAAACTTGTTGGAAAAGAGAGAGAAAGGGGGCAAACTTGTTGGAAAAGAGAGAGAAAGGGGGCAAACTTGTTGGAAAAGAGAGAGAAAGGGGGCAAACTTGTTGGAAAAGAGAGAGAAAGGGGGCAAACTTGTTGGAAAAGAGAGAGAAAGGGGGCAAACTTGTTGGAAAAGAGAGAGAAAGGGGGCAAACTTGTTGGAAAAGAGAGAGAAAGGGGGCAAACTTGTTGGAAAAGAGAGAGAAAGGGGGCAAACTTGCTGGAAAAGAGAGAGAAAGGGGGCAAACTTGCTGGAAAAGAGAGAGAAAGGGGGCAAACTTGCTGGAAAAGAGAGAGAAAGGAGCCACGCGCTGGAAAAGAGAGAGAAAGGAGCCACGCGCTGGAAAAGAGAGAGAAAGGAGCCACGCGCTGGAAAAGAGAGAGAAAGGAGCCACGCGCTGGAAAAGAGAGAGAAAGGAGCCACGCGCTGGAAAAGAGAGAGAAAGGAGCCACGCGCTGGAAAAGAGAGAGAAAGGAGCCACGCGCTGGAAAAGAGAGAGAAAGGAGCCACGCGCTGGAAAAGAGAGAGAAAGGAGCCACGCGCTGGAAAAGAGAGAGAAAGGAGCCACGCGCTGGAAAAGAGAGAGAAAGGAGCCACGCGCTGGAAAAGAAAAAGAAAGGAGCCACGCGCTGGAAAAGAAAAAGAAAGGAGCCACGCGCTGGAAAAGAAAAAGAAAGGAGCCACGCGTTGGAAAAGAGAGAGAAAGGAGCCACGCGCTGGAAAAGAAAAAGAAAGGAGCCACGCGCTGGAAAAGAAAAAGAAAGGAGCCACGCGCTGGAAAAGAAAAAGAAAGGAGCCACGCGCTGGAAAAGAAAAAGAAAGGAGCCACGCGCTGGAAAAGAAAAAGAAAGGAGCCACGCGCTGGAAAAGAAAAAGAAAGGAGCCACGCGTTGGAAAAGAGAGAGAAAGGAGCCACGCGTTGGAAAAGAGAGAGAAAGGAGCCACGCGTTGGAAAAGAGAGAGAAAGGAGCCACGCGTTGGAAAAGAGAGAGAAAGGAGCCACTTGAGAAAGGAAGAAAAAAGTAGTTGTTAAGCATAAAGGAAGGTTAGCCAATCATTGGAAGGGACTGAGTGGAAGGGGCTAGTTGTTAGAGTAGGAGAGAAAGGAATCAATTTGAAGCAAAAAGGAGAAAGAAGGAGGGAAAAGAACCCATCATTAAGAAGAATGAAAGGAAGGAACTAGTTTATGGAGAAATGGGAAGAAAATTATGAAGATAATCATTTAAGATTGAGAAGTTGAAGGTAGAAGTTATTGCTAAAACACAGGAGTTGGGATCTAGTTGTAGAAAGGATAGTCAATAGAAGAGGAAAGGAAATGAGCTAGTTGTTGAAGAGGAGGAAAAAGCCATTGGTAAGAGGTGAAGAAATGGAAAAGAAAGAGAAAGAGATAGAGAGAAAAAAGAAAATGCAGTTGTGTAAGACTATATTCACGCTATGGCAATCTGCACTAGAAACTGGAAAAATCCAAGCATGCGTGAAAACACCAGTAGTTGTATAGAAGAGCATCTCTGTTGCAGCTGATGCACGTCTCTCTTAACATCATCCAGGGCATGATGAGAGGGATGGTGAAGGTGAAGTGGTGAGGGGGCATTTGTTGGCAAGGGTACGAACATGTGGGAAGAGGGGGGAAAATGAAAAGAATATCACAGAAAGAAATAGATATCCAATGTTGTTGTTTTTTTATGTTTTCTTTGCCTCCAAAATAATAATGGGCCACTGTAAGGAAATAAGAAGCAATCGCTTAGTAATAGGTTTTATGCATCGATTCGTATAAATAGATTTGCTGTTTTTTAAAAAAAAAGAACTTCTCTAAATTTTTTATTTTTGCTTTTTTTTTCTCTTCTTTTAAATCAAGCATTTTCAATCATACAGTTGTTGTTGCAGCAATCTTCATCCTGGTTGAGTAGACTTCTTCATTGATCTACAATACATTCTGAACTATAATAGCCCGTGCACGGCGGTTCTAAACATGGTCACATAAAATGAGTAGCCATTCACAATTTCACCAACGAATGCCAACCACCTGTGAAATTGCGAGCTCTACAAAATCTTATTTGATAGTTGTGGTCCAGCTTTCTCACCTGTACACTGGCACGCGTGTACTATCAAGTACAATGGGGGCCTCTTAAATAAATTTTCGCGATACTTCTTCCATATGTCAAGTACAACATAGAATTGTTATATATCAGGGACCCTACTTCAGTAGCAATTAACTTAGCTAGTGTGAATTTTAACAAGGGCCATATTTAGTGCATGGTAGGATGACCTTAATCTGCATCACTCATTTCTTAAGTTAGAAAAGATAAGTGAAGGAAATAATTATTATTTCATTATTTAGTCTCACTCTCTCCATAAAGAAATTCTTTCTATATAAAACCTTGAAGAAAACTCAGTGAACGTCTCCTTGTGTCTTTGATGCATGGAAAGTTTATCCAAGGCGATCAACAACTACTATCACGGCCGATCAAAAAACAGTGATGATGAAGAGAATTAAAACAGGACGGATAACCCCCACAAGAACATATAAAGACATTTATTTGGTTTATTTCATTCATGAAAACATTGCACAATAATCATATAGAAATGAATAAGTAATCATTATTACTTATTAGGACTTATACTCAGTGCTCAAGTGAGTGGTTCATTCACTAACCCCTTCAAGATTAGGGAAAAAAAAAAAACACTTTATAAAAAAGCCAATGTTTTAAGATTTTTTAATCATAAACCATTCAAAAGATTATCCACTTCTAATGAAATAGCATTTATTTAATAATTTACATAAGGAATGGAGACAGATGAGAACTCATATATGGAGAAAGTATGTTTGGATGGTGAAGCTATTGAGATTGTCCAGAAGTTTTATTACTTTGTTGGTATGATGAAAGCACAGGCAAAAGCAGAGGCGATGGTAAGATAGCAATACTGATTTGAAGAATATGAAGAGTGATATTTCAGTAGTGTTTCTGTTGGTAAGCAGCAACATGTGTTATAAACTCCTAAGCCCAAACTCTATAAAATCAATGATTCTGAAGTATTTTGGCATTTTTGGCAAGCATAGAAAGTACATCATCTGACACTTGTTGGAAAAGAGCCACCTTACAAGAGTATAAAACTTTCATTTCTTGCTTGGAATGCACAAACAACAAGAGATAAACATACAAGATTATCTAGTCATTGTTTATTTTGATGAACCTATCTTGATAAGACTTTATATAAAGCCTATCTTGATAAGATTATTTCTATTATCTTGATAAGACTATTTCTAGATAAGCCAATCTTGATAAGACTATTTCTAGATAAGCCAATCTTGATAAGACTATTTCTAGATAAGCCAATCTTGATAAGACTATTTCTATTATCTTGATAAGATTATTTCTATTATCTTGATAAGATTATTTCTATTATCTTGATAAGATTATTTCTATTATCTTGATAAGATTATTTCTATTATCTTGATAAGACTATTTCTATTATCTTGATAAGACTATTTCTATTATCTTGATAAGACTATTTCTATTATCTTGATAAGACTATTTCTATTATCTTGATAAGACTATTTCTATTATCTTGATAAGACTATTTCTATTATCTTGATAAGACTATTTCTATTATCTTGATAAGATTATTTCTATTATCTTGATAAGATTATTTCTATTATCTTGATAAGATTATTTCTATTATCTTGATAAGATTATTTCTATTATCTTGATAAGATTATTTCTATTATCTTGATAAGATTATTTCTATTATCTTTATAAGACTATTTCTATTATCTTGATAAGACTATTTCTATTATCTTGATAAGACTATTTCTATTATCTTGATAAGACTATTTCTAGATAAGCCAATCTTGATAAGACTATTTCTAGATAAGCCAATCTTGATAAGACTATTTCTAGATAAGCCAATCTTGATAAGACTATTTCTAGATAAGCCAATCTTGATAAGACTATTTCTAGATAAGCCAATCTTGATAAGACTATTTCTAGATAAGCCAATCTTGATAAGACTATTTCTAGATAAGCCAATCTTGATAAGACTATTTCTAGATAAGCCAATCTTGATAAGACTATTTCTAGATAAGCCAATCTTGATAAGACTATTTCTAGATAAGCCAATCTTGATAAGACTATTTCTAGATAAGCCAATCTTGATAAGACTATTTCTAGATAAGCCAATCTTGATAAGACTATTTCTAGATAAGCCAATCTTGATAAGACTATTTCTAGATAAGCCAATCTTGATAAGACTATTTCTAGATAAGCCAATCTTGATAAGACTATTTCTAGATAAGCCAATCTTGATAAGACTATTTCTAGATAAGCCAATCTTGATAAGACTATTTCTAGATAAGCCAATCTTGATAAGACTATTTCTAGATAAGCCAATCTTGATAAGACTATTTCTAGATAAGCCAATCTTGATAAGACTATTTCTAGATAAGCCAATCTTGATAAGACTATTTCTAGATAAGCCAATCTTGATAAGACTATTTCTAGATAAGCCAATCTTGGTAAGACTATTTCTAGATAAGCCAATCTTGATAAGACTATTTCTAGATAAGCCTATCTTGATAAGACTATTTCTAGATAAGCCAATCTTGATAAGGCTATTTCTGTACAAGCTTATCTTGATTCCAACCCAGGAAACAGCAATTTTCCCCCTTTGTCAGAAATAATGTTCATAGAATGTGAGAATCAAAGGATAACTATGGGAAATTAGAGTTATAAGGCTGCCAAAAGTAAACCACTTGATCAAACTATCTTGATTAGAATATTTTAATAAGTCTATTTCAATAACATCATAAGATTATTCCAAGAAAATTATTTTGATGAGACTATCTTGATTTTTTTTTCACAGGTATTTTTTTTTTAGGAAATGAATCCTATCTGTTGTATGAATATAAGTATATAAGACACAAAAATGTGTTTCACATGCACGTAGACATAAAATAAATCTTTCTAATGAATTATATTCCTAATAAAACCTGCATGTTATTTTGTGCTTAATTATAGCAAGATCTGTTATTGAAGGACGTATTTCTCTATCCTTCAAATTAGGGAAGTATCAAATCAGATTCTGCGTTTGATACTTTACCTACGCGTGCTGATGAATCAATACTTGCACTCGTCAATTCTACAGAATAGTCTTCACGTCTGCACAATGAATAGTAGTAATAAAAAAAAATGATGGAAAGAACAGGTTTTACAAGTGAGTTAGAATATGCAAGTTGAGGTGTGAAAAGATTCGGATGATGGCGAAATGAAGAGAATACCAGATTTCTTTAGTGCGATTTGTTAATGGTATCAAGAATTTTGTTAAAACTAAGCAATTTCTTGCAGACTCTTACAGACTTGTTGTTGACTTGCTAGAAGGTATTCAGACAACACATCATCATCATCATCAGTTTTACATGCTTGCATCTACGTGTCGGACAGTTTGTAGAAATTGATTCCCAAACCAACTTATCTCTGGCCAAGTATTTATTTACCCCTCTTTTTAGTTCATCCTTACCCCATCTTTTCCTTGGTTTTCTGTTGTGAAATCACCCTGCTACCCTTTTTTAATTTATTTATTCACATTCACCCCTTACAAGGAATATCGACATGGGGCTACTATTTCGGACTATGTTTAGGAAATATTAACAAGATGTAAGTTTACATTATATTTAAACTGCTGCATATCAGTACACTCAGGGAAGCAGGCAGTAGGAAGGGAATTCCAAAGTCTAGCTGTTCGAGGGAAGAAACTAGATTAGAAAACTTTCTGGCATTTGGGGACCTCCACAGTGAAGGGGTGTGATTTTGTTGCTAAGCGAGTTTTTCAGAGGTTATGTACATTGAAGGGGCACAAGTACAATGAGTTCACCAGAGCAAATTCCATTAAAATATTTGTAAAACAGGCACAGGGATGCAACATTGTGGCGATGGGACAGGGGTTGGAGCTTAGTTGATAAATTGAGACCTATTAGATTGAAGACTCTTTTTTGGACCCTATCTAAGAGAGAGAGGCCAGTGGTAGATGGGCCAGCACAGATGTGGCAATAATACACCATGCATGAATGAATGGTGGCTTTGTAGAGGTACATGATACTCTCAAGTGTGAGTAGTTTCCTAGCATAATAGAAGAAACCCACTTTCTTTGCAGCAGCCTTGGCAATGTTAATTGTTCTACATCTACTAACTTCAAGAATACTTATCGATTTTTCATTGTTCCTATTTACAATGCCTCCCCACGGGACAGAGTTAGACACCAGGATCGTTTTTTTAATGTGGAGTAAAGGAACAAAAATAAAAATTGTCTCAGTCGTGAAGAATTTCTCCTCCACTAACAGAGAACAAGAAATTGAAGTGTAGTATCTGAAGAACAGATACTATGCTTTGATCTTGACCCGAAGGCCAACATTGTTGTCAAATTATCAAAGTTTCTTGTTCTGCACATCTCTTTGTATCATTTACATTCAATCTTCCTTTTGGGGTTATCAGATCTAAGGCAGATAACACATGGCATCATTATCATTAGTTTAGCATCTTTTTTATTATATATGCTAGCATGTATGTGTTGGACGGTTTGTAGAAATTGACTCCCAAACCTATCTCTGACAGGTTATTCGTTTTTCCTTCTACTTCATCAGTATCACTTCTAATCCTTTCCTTGGTTTCTTGTTGTAAATGGACCCTGCTACTTCAACTGTTCTACATCTACTAACCCAAGAACACTTGTTCATTTTTCAAGATTATCACACCATTAAAGTTTCTGGTTCTGCATATCTCCCCCTATTGTCCATATTTAATATCCTCTGAGGTCAAATCTAAGCCAGTTTGAATTTTATTAAAAACTTTTAAATGATGATGTTTTGAGGATCCTGTATATCAAACATATGAAGGCATCCTGTCGGATTTTCAAAGTTAGACCTAAATTACATTTAACCTGGCAAATCAAACTTTGCTTCTGACAAACTAATTTTTATTTGTTATACCATGTTATAAGCAATATAATAATATACTTAGCTACAATTTGTTTTCAAAAAATCACTTAGTCCTGCAATAGACAACTGCTAATATAAACTATTTTTAAATAATCACCTAAATATAAAAATCAGAAAAGGTATAAACCATTTTAAATGGAATGCGAGTTGTCTAATCTTAAGATTTAAAATTTGCAAACATTACAATTAAAATCTAAAATGAGTCGCTGCTTCCTGAGTAGGTACAACTAGTATATATATACATAAATTTAAATACATTTAGTCACCGAGAGACAATCTGTTTTGCTGTATTACAGCTCTTCAGGGTGGTTAGACAAAACACACACAAACACATATACATAGATAGATACAGATAATATACAAATACACAGAAATGTGCATATATATATATATATATATATATATATATTTATTCTAAATGAATGCAACTGAAAATGCAAACTGATTCCTTCTTTCTTTTCTTTATGGTCACATTTAAAACATAAATAAATGTGTATCTAAATTGCCAGAGCTTTAGTATTTATCAGTATGAATAAAAGAGAAAGATTTTGCTTTATATTTACAAGGTTATGAACGAAATATTTTAAATTAATGTTTCCAAGTAGCGAACTTTGCAATACAATACAGAGTTAGTAGTAATAGTAGTGTGTGTATATATATATATATATATATATATATATATATATATATATATTAGAGAGAGAAGAGAAAAAGAGAAAAATATGCACGCACATGCGTGCAAATAGGCACACACACACACACACACACACACACACACACACAATAGAAATGGCTATAACCGCATGAATAGGGGATTAAGCTTCAAAAAGTTGCACTGAGAAAAGAGAAATAGATAAAAGTGGGCGCTCTAAGCTTACATCAATCCAGCGGGTTTAAGCCGTCATAAAAGGATGGAACGCAAAGAAATATACATATACACATGTATAATCTTCCGAACCATTGGAGAAGCATAGCCTCAAGTTAAAAGAGAAAGTAAGAAAGGTGCTTATTTTGAATTAAATCTTATAGAGAATTAAATCTTCTGTGTAAACAAGCAATGCATATCTAGGGAAATACCCAGCACACCTGCACACACACCGTCTTCTCACCCATTTCGTACAGAGTGGGACTAACATCTACAGCTCTTTCTTTCTCTCTCTGGAGGATGGGGGTTATATGTACGAGAAGCTGACTTAGCAGCGGTGTTCATTCGCGCACTACACACACTAGTTTCTTGTGATTAGTGCAGGAGTGAAGCAGCGAAAGCATTTGGTAGTAGAACAGCAACGCCGCTGGCAGTTCGCCGACAAGAACTAATGGAAATGTGAGGAGAGTTACCAAAGTCATCTCTCTCTCTCTCTCTCTCTCTCTCTCTCTCTCTCTCTCTCTCTCTCTCTCTCTCTTGACCTCATTTTTTAATGTGTCCTAGCCCTTCTAAGAGAGGTTTTGTCAGTGTGTCAGGCTTCAGCCAGAAATAATAATTCGGTGTTCTGTCATGCTTAAGTTTGTCATGCTTCAGTTTTAAATAGTATTTTAAATGCTCTGGTCCCAACTATGGGTTATATAGAATCTGACTTTAAAAAAATATATACTCCATTAAAAATCGTTCCTCAAAATAACTAGATTCGGCATTAAATAACCTGAAAAAGGTTGATATGCTGTAAAACAAAAACAGCCGACCTAAATGCTCTGTCATGCTTAAGTTTGAAATAGTATTTTTGATGTTCTTTCATGACTCAGTTTGAACTAGTATTTTAAATGCTCTGTCATGCTGAAGTTTATAATAGTATTTTAAATATTCTGTCAGGCTTAAATTTGAAATAATATTTCGATGTTCTGTCACACTCAAATTGGAAATAGTATTTTAAATGCTCTGCCATGCTTAATTTTGAAATAATATTTTTGGTGCTCTGTCATGCTAAACTTTGAAATAGTATTTTAAATAACTTGACATGTTTCAGTTTTAAATAGTATTTTCTATGCTCTGTCATGCTCAGGTTTGAAAAAAGTATTTTTTACGTTCTGTCATATTTCTATTTAAAATAGCATTTGTGATGTTCTGTCAAGTTTTAATTTGAAATAGTATTTCCACCTCTAAAACTTCTAAAGAAAAAAGAAATAAAATTTTAATTGTAAAGGAGATGACGATTTTTTATAAAATTTAACTCTTAACAATCAAAGTTATTCTTCTTACTGACTTTGATTTTTTGGACATAATTGAAAAATATTACCAATTGTCTAAATGGGACATGATGTTTTTTTTTACATAAACTGTATCAAAGTTGTTATAACGCAAATAACATGGTATAACAATAAAAAATGAATAGTGGCTAGTCAAAATCTGATATTTTAGCTTAAATGCTATTTAGGTCCAACTGTTAAAATCTTATTCTCTAATACATCAATAAATGAATGCATTTTAAGGGTGCATCCATTCTTGTTATTGGAAACAGTATTAAGTTAGGGAGTCTATTTACCTATTGTAACAGCCTCCTGTTTACCAGACGAGAACAGACAGAACAGATACAATACCTTGCTCCTAGCCAAAAGTTCACCAGGACATTATTAGAGACAAGATCGAGTTTTATGTGAAGAAAGTCCAGCTCCCAAAAACGGTATTCTGGTTTGTAACAAAAGCAAAACTTATCTCAGTCCAGAAGGATTTCCCCTCCACTGACTGAGGACAGAAAAGATGCAGTGTAGTATCAGACAGATATCACACTTTTTTCTTTTTTTTTTTTTAACTAAAAGGCCATGTGAGTAGGTGAATCAGTTGTAGCACTAAATGCAAATTAATCATGCATATTTTTTTTATTCTCAACTTATTGAGTGAAATAATGAAACAATCAGTTGTCTCATCAGCCAAGAAACAACTGCATGCGAAGTTATTAACCGATGACTAGCAATGAGCGTAATTACCAATCTGAAACCATAGTTTAACTCGACACAATTAATTCTATGAAATTCAAACCTGCGACTGAAATGGCCTACATAGGAAAAAAAAAAAGTAACTGTTTATGCAGCCGGTTCAAGTTTAACAGATTTGCAGAGTCAGTAGGCAACACACTTAACTCTGAACAACTCATGATATGACATTTCTCAAGTTTTGATATGAGGATTGGTTATTTATATTATTATTCATCAGACTACTGTTCTTATCTTGAGTGTGATTTTCATAACGTTTCGGTCGATATAACCTCCGACCTTCTTCAGGTGTATCTTGTCGAACTTGGGAATTTGGACGGAATTTCAAGCTGAACCCTTTATTTACTTCACCAGGGTAAGCATGCACTTGTTCCGTCAGCCATGATTGAATAGAAGTCCGCAAGGACCCGTGGCACAGTGGTTAGAGTACTGGGAAAAATCAATTGTAAAAGTGATATTCTCCTGAAGGTTCAAGGTTCAATCCCCAGTGTGGGCGACCAAAATATACATTTGCAAATTACTTAGGACCTTTGTCCAGTCATGGCTGACAGAACAAGAGCACACTACCCTCGTGAAGTAAATAAACGGTTTAGCTCGAAATTCCGTCCAAATTCCCGAGTAACATTCCAGAGTTCGACAAGATACACCTGAAGAAGGTCGGAGGTTATATCGACCGAAAAGTTGTGAAAATCACTCTCAAGATGACAACTCATGATATATTTCAGGCCAATTTGGCTTTTATTAACAAAACACCGTTTCACTCTGTACGATCTACTCAGAACCAATACATTAAACCAACAAAATATCGATTGTTCTGAATTTTTACTCTGATGGGCAATAAATGGTGTTGCTAGAATTTC
The DNA here is from genome assembly GCF_053919585.1 of Euprymna scolopes. NCBI lineage: Eukaryota > Metazoa > Mollusca > Cephalopoda > Sepiida > Sepiolidae > Euprymna > Euprymna scolopes. The sequence goes on along the minus strand of NC_136523.1, from coordinate 61,314,141 downwards.
AGACATATAAAAATTTTGATTAAATCCTTCTCTGAAGCTGCCGATCGTCTCAATAATTTTCACTCCTCTATATAATTATGTTGCATTTATCCGAGTTCAAGATAGCATTCGTGATCTGCTCATGAATAAGGAAAAGTTCCTGATATTCTTAAAAATACTCTAAACACATATGGAAGAGGAAGTTACAAAATATTATAAGAAATTAATTTTCAGAAATAAATTGTTTAATAGCAGAAATAGATAGGAAAATGTTGAAACTTTATTTTTATTAAGGGCATAAGTTCAGGATTCTATTTCACTGAGTAAAGGAAAATGTCTCCATTCTTACAATGTTCTTAACTGGAATAAGTATTTGCATAAAAAAGTTAAGTAAAATAAAATGTAAATATAGTGGAAAGAAATTTACGAAAAAAATAAGTTAGTCCAAATCAAAAATCAAAGATTGATATGATTGATTGCTGTTTGAGTCGGATTTTGAAATTACAATACTGAGTTTCGATAATCGCTGAAAAATCGAAAATTAAACAAAATATTTGAAGAACATTACATTTTTACATAATTGGCAATATTTATTGTATGTGTTTCTCTGCTTAATTTTCAAGTTTTCAAAACTCGAAAATTAAGCAGTGATTAGTCGAGAATCGGATGAGACTATTTTGTTTTTTTGTTCTAACTCGACAGAGTTTACACTACCTTTATTTTAAGTTTTAAAAAATTAACACACAAAAAATCTTATCCAGGTAGGTAGAAGAGTAACTTAGCTTGCCTTTGGTAACATTTATTTGTTGCCAATCTATTTTTTTCACCCGTTTTTGGCTTTGTTAGCAGTTCGGGAAAATCAACTAAAAATTGTTTTATTTCAAACGTAAAATCTTGTTTTAGTCTAAAATGAGAGGCAGTAAAAGAAAAGCTGACAGCTAGAATAGAACCTGTGAAGCAACTTCTTTCAACCGCCCGCGGAGACTGGTCGCGGGTAAATCCACAGGTGCTTCATTCCGTTTATAGATCGAATGGTAGAGAGGCAAGAAATTCTATCAGATGCGAAGGGAAAGGAGGGGGGTATGATAGAATGACAGGCAACATAGCAAAGTAGTTACTGAAGTAGATCAGAAACATTCAGCAATTTCTCAGAGGTATAATCTGATCTTTGAAGCATGAAAACGAGTGGGAAGTAAACAGAAATAGAAAGACGTAAGGAGAGAGAGAGAGAGAGTGAGAGAGAATGAAGGAGAGACCAACGTGATCTCAACAATATGATCGGCTGTTTAATGTGTATGTACACACACATATTAAACTTATATATATATATATATATATATATATATATACACACACACACACACACACACACTTACGTATAAGTATATAATATGTATGCATACATATACACACATAAAAACATGTATACATGTTTCCATTTAATAGTAGAGAGAGGGGGAAGGGTAATATTAATATAGACTATTTAATGTGTATACAGATACCAACATGCAAATATATATATATATACGTGTGTGTGTGTGGTTATATATATATATATATATATATATATATATATATATATCTAAATATGTATGCGTGCATATATATATATATATACATAAATATATACATAAATATGTGTGTATATATATATATAAATATGTGTGTATATATATGCATATAAATATGTATGTATATATATGCATATAAATATGTATGTATATATATGCATATAAATATGTATGTATATATATGCATATAAATATGTATATATGTGTGTGTGTATATATATATATATATATATATATATATATATATATATATATATATATATAATGTTAACTTCTGAGAATGTTCTCATCAGCTGTTTTATTATTCAAAGAGACGCTAACAACTAAATCCAGCTCCTGGTTTCTTATGGCAGACATTTTCGAAACAGAAGTTGTGAAACGTCCTACTAGTGCCTTAAATGTAGTTTGTTACAGGTTAATAAAAATCATTAGTCTTAAACAACGGTGCATTTAATTTAAGAACGGGAGTGGATGTTTGTTTTCTATTTTTTTTTTTTTTTTAGTTAAGATTATGTCACTTTATTTCGGAAAAATACAATTCTGATACAGAATCTGTGGCTAAAGTGGTTAGTGATAACCTTAGTATGTCAGTTTATTATGATTTTGAAGACAGAGTGGTCGTACTTGTGTTGTACTCGTGCTTTATATTATAAACCAATATACAGACCTGTGCAATCCCATCAAGTTTTATGGTGATGGGAGTGTAATAAGATGTGCAAGTATAACCTGTTGAGAACAGAATCATGCAAATGACGGTGCAACTCTATAGCTGGGCTAAAAAGCCACCCAACCCCCAACGTCGAAGTAGAGCAGCATGATTAAATGACAATCATCTGTGACGATATAGGTTGTGAATCATGTGTGTGTGTGTGTAAACAAATATATATGCACACATAGATATACTTACGTGTACATACAACTATACATGTATACACATATATACTCATCGCTATAATACATATGCGTACGCACATATAGCTCTGCATGTATATAAATATATATATATATACACATAAATCCACATACACAGATACACACACATCACATATGATGATTGCTTCTTTTTGACTGAAGTTTGTCATCTCTTTAATTAGCTGCTGTGCGGCCGCGTACACGTAGGTGGGTCTTTAATCCAGCTTTAGTCTTACATGGACGTTCATATATGCGACACAAAATCTTCTGAAGGAAAGTATGCATATAAACAGATGTATACAAGGATATACACATATCTATATGCATATTTATGAACATATATACAAACACACACACACATATATACATACACATATATAAATAGACATAAAATATACACATATATACTCAATATATAAATAGCAAGTGTAGTTAAATCCGTTTAGTTCGACTAGACCCATCCAGAATTTAGTTGCTTTGGTTAAAAGAAGGAAAAAATGAACTAGATCTCATAACTTTATTTTAACCTAATAGTGCCTTTCGAGGACCATTAGGAGTTTATCGTACGAGTGAATTACTTTTGCTCTGTTACGCATTGAGCTTTCCCAAAGAATTTCTACAAAAATTGCTCTATCTTTTACGAATATAAAATTCCATATGATATAAAATATATACACACACACATATATATATATATATATATTCTAAAAGTCTTAGCAAAGAGTGTATGTGCGCGTGAATGCACACACACACACACACACACGCACACACACTTGTTACTAGTGCTACCAATAACGCAGCGTTTGGACTCCTACCATCACCGCTGCTGCTGTTGCTAGAAATGGTTTTTCTCCATCGGCTGATGTTCTGCCGCGTCTAAATCAAGCAAGCAATGCAACCCTGTTTCTATGTCAGATTTGTTATGTTTGTAGATTTTATTACTTCCAGCAAAGAGGAAGAAGAGAATTTAGAGAGAATAAGAAAAAGAGAGAAAAAGGAAAGGGGAGGGAGGAAGAGCAAAGGTGGTGTGCTTGCCATTCAAGTTCATTATGTGAATATGAGTGAGCGTGTGTGAAAAAAAAAAAAGTGTTTTGTTTTTTGTTGTTTCATGTGTCAGAGTCGATAACCAACCTGGCTGAACAGGTTGGTGTGCGTTTGGTTTACTGTATGTTGCAGCTGCCTTTTCTTTCTTTTTTTTTCTTCTTTTTAACAAACAACTGTGTAAAAAGATGGGACAGATACGGGGAAGAGGGAGAGCAAAAGAGAAGAAAAATGTGGACATAAACTGAACCTCGGCAAACTTGGGCTCTTTCTGGAGTTTGTATAAAGTTGTAGGTTTTTAGCATTTCATACCGGTCTTTGATACATAGACGAGAGAGAGAGAGAGAGAGAGAGAGAGAGAGAGAGATCATAAGCAAGGCAGAACATGCATACATATGAAGAGAGAAAAGAGAGAGAGAGAGAGACAGGGAGAGATTGGAACAAGAAAAAAAGCAGGCACATACGTACAGAGTTAAGCGGGAAGAGCGTGCGTGTATATATATATGTATAAATACGCTCTTATATTTCGGATTTTCCTTTTAATTGAGTTTTCAAAAAAAAAAACTAATATATATATATATATATATATATATATATATATATATATATATATATACACACACACACACACACAGAGAGTGGGGGACAGAGAGAGAGTAAAGAAACAGATATATATATATATATATATATATATATATATATATATATATATATATATACAGAGATAGAGAAGGAGAAAAAATTCGGTTAAAGTAGCCAACAATTTTGGCGAGTGCAGAAGATCATATATTTAGTTCGTTATTTTATTTTTACGGCACATCAACCTTTTTAGTTTTACATTTAATTGCCTAAACATAATCTGTACTGTATACCATTTATACGAACACATTAGCACTTAGGCAAAAGTTAGCGTAAATGACAGTCCATATCTTTCGCAAACGACCAATAGGATTGGAATTTTTATAGATTGTAAACATCCATTAAGACAGGACCGCGCCAGCTGACTTGATTTACTTGTTTATATCCTGATCAGTTAAATAAGTATATCGAATTATTCATTATAATGTACTTTCAGAGGAAGTCTCGAAATAAAGACGAAACGTTGATTATTTATATATATATATATATATATATATATATATATATATAGTTTACCTCTTCTTCAAGGAAGAGGAGACACGGTCAGATGTGCCTTTAAAAACACAGTGTATTAGGATAAGCGCACACTGACCTAAGAGAAATTTCCGGTCTTACAAGAAATCAAGGGGAAAAGATAAATGTGTAACTGTCGATGAACGAAATAAAAACAATAAGACTTCCGGGTAACTCCAGGTAGCCCCAGCTTATAAATAATAAACTTGTTGACAAGTAAACTTACAGTTATCACCTTGGAACATTAAAGTCTTAGAATTGTCAGACTGTATTCATTCATTTATTTATCTTACTTTTTGGCATCCTACTATAAAATTCTTACCGTCGCTCTCTTCTTTTACCGGTCAACAATGTACAATGAATAGAATATCGATAAAGAAAATATACCCCACAATGCTTCCTACCCAGCTACTCTTCATCTGTGGTTTGGCATCCTACTGGAACCAAATATTTACCTGTTATTTCAGATACTAAATCAAAAGATCCTTTTACGATTCTAACTGTCCCTTTGGGTGAATTTTTTTGTATTTGTTTTGCGCTGAGATCATCAGGTATATTCGCCATATATATATATATATATATATATATATATATATATATATGGGGGGGGAGAGTAGAGAGAGAAACCAAGTCACACGTCCATCATATTTCGCCTTTGTTGTAAGACTTCTTCTAGATGATAAATAAATCATCTTAATTAAGACGAAACGTTGATGGACTTTGATGTGACTTTGTTCTTTTTTATCTCTCTATCTCGTCGGAATACTATTTCCATTATTCTCATCGTGCGTGCGTGCGTGTGTGTGTGTGTGTGTGTGTGTGTGTGTGTGTGTGTGTGTGTGTGTGTGTGTGTGTGTGTGTGTGTGCGCGCACATACATAAGAATTTTCAGTAGCAGAGCATTACCACTACCAACCAAGAGAAGAATCTATGAAGCATAAGCACGCAAAATAATGACGTATGGAAGTGAAACCTGGCCATTGACAGTTAAGGACATGCGTTGCATGTTGCGATATGGTAGGAGAATGATGAGATGAATGTTTACTGTGAATCTTAAAGACAGGCTTGAATCTAATGATCTCAGAGAAATAGTAAAATTTGAACCTTATATAGAAATGGGTGCAGCACAGGAGACTCTGTTGGTGTGGCCATATTGAAATAAAGAATAAATGTTCTTGTCTTAGATGTAGAACATCTGAGATAACAGTCACTTTGCAGGAGATGGCTGAGAAAAGGAAGAGTAGAAAGTGGGCTTTAGGTTTAATTTTGGCATAATTCTCATTTTCCTTATTGTGTCCTTTAGTCCTCACATTCCATGAGCAATGTTTCTGAAAAAGGGGGAAGAATTGCTGTTTTATAGGTGGGAATTTATCAATCAAACACTTATCATTGACAGTTTTGGATATTGAAATGGTATTTGTTTAAGCTTCTTACATCAAGCGACGTCATGTCTTGTCTGGAACAATTTCCATAGACAAAAGCATGAAAATAAATGATAAAAAAGGATTTCAGAGAAAAAAGTGTCTTGGTTGAAGAGTCGATTTCTACAAGCCCAACACATGCCACCATGTTAAACAGACATTAAACCGATGATGATGATGACGACGACGACTTAAATATTTACATATGAAGAACGACAATTAAATTAGATTTTTTTTTCTGGTTTAATATTCTCC
>NC_136523.1:61286286-61296286 GCF_053919585.1 Euprymna scolopes | reverse complement strand
CATAAACGCATATATACACCTTAATGTATATTTGAGCAACAAGTTTCATAAATGTTTTTTTTTCATTTTTTATTTTTGAAGATTGTAATGCTGGATATAGGGCAGCCAAACCAGCTGCTAACATTGCCCTGCTTTTTATTGAAACATTGAAACCAACCGAGGGCTCTTTTTAGTATCCTCGCTGTTCCCTTAAGTGCAATTGTCTGGATCTCTTTTGCACTTGGTTCACCTGGAATATTAGTTAGGTCTGTGTGTATATATAATATATAATACAAATATAAATACACACATATGTACATATACACGCACATATATATATATATGTATATACACGTATATATACACACACATATACACACACATATATATATATTGGGAGAAAGATAGATAAGTTAGCCTGTAATGTAGTCCAACTCGTGTTTAAACGCAGCGGATATTCTAAGATTATAGGATTCAAATATGTAATTCCAGATTGAAGGATATTACAGCAAAATCTGGCATCAAGTAAATTGGTTTTAATTTAGAAATTACAGCTGCTTCCTCATCGCTACACAATCAAAACATAGATAATCATAAAGCCTCAATTTGCCAACATGATGATTCTTCAAAGTTATAGAAAAATCAACCAACTTTTGTACATTTTCAACAAAAACATCCGTATGGTATAAAACTGGCTAGAAGATAGACAATACGAGAGATGAGAAGACAAAGAAAGCAGATGTAGGTATAACATCCAATTCGTGTGCAGAAGGTCATCAATACTGAGGGGGTGGCAGTGAGGTCAGAGTTTGGTCAAAGTGAAAGTATAAAGACAAGACGAAAAAAAACGCACCAGAAATTTCATCAGAACAAACAATATAGAAAGCATAATACAAGAGTGACAGGCTTGAACAGTCAGTTTTTCCATTGTGCCAGGAGCACAAATCAACCATGATAATAGGCTTTTAACTCTTATTACAGTTTGTTTTTTTTAACTCATAAATTAACTTTTCCATTCTATATAACAGGAGTCGCCAACCTAGTGACGTGATAGGGACCAGTGCTTTATCAAGGCATCATCTTTTTGTGATTCTTTACTAAAGGCTAAACAGGTCTGCGCCTATCTGTAAAACTCACAAATAAAAAGTAACGTTTTGCTTGAACTAAAGCTTAAAGGCAAAAGTCAAGTATCATGGTTCATTTGTGCTTCTAAACAAAAAGAAAACAAATTTTCGACCGAACACATGTCATATTGAACCAAAATCGTTTTTACCAATAGAAAACGACAAATGTTTCAGATATGGTCAAGTTTAGCCAGCTATTTTTTCAAGAGAGGACTTTTTATACATATAAGTAAACAATACAATTAAATTAAAAATACAAAAGTATTCTCTTTTAAGAGACTTTTACTTAAAGGTTACTTTTCTTTCTAATTTTTCGGCAATCATCATATTCGTTCTTTTTTTTTTTTTTTTTTTGGCGTCCTGTTATGTTTGAACTAGGGGGGTGTATTCTGGCCTACAAACAATTTCTGAGCAGCTCTGTTGGCATTCTTTGGCATGGTGCCTTAGGCGACTAGCAATAAACTAATCCCTTTTCAGAGAGAAGGTAAGTACTGGGAGGTTGGACCTGCTAGGATTGAACAGAAACTTAGGCCAGCCTAACAGCACCAAACTCAGCATTTGATTGATCGCCGAGGATAAAAAGCAAATAATTTTTATCATTAAAATGATTGTAAGATTTATTATCTATGAATTTGTTATCATTACTTTCACTTAGCCAAACAAATGTTAATCAAAGACAGTAGTTTTTTTTTTTTTTTTTTTTTTTTTTAAGATAGTTCCTAATTTGGTACTTAGAAACTAATAAACTAAATAAAGGCTTACCCTACCACTACCGGAGAAGGAGGAGAGAATTACTTACTTGGTGCCACACTCAGCATTAGAAGGTGAGGATGAAGAGTAAAATATAGTAATCCAGGAAAAAAACGTGTCGCCTTCCCCTAAATCTGTAACAGTTAACAAAAAGAAAACCTGTATCATTTAAAACATTCAGACTACAGCTCTCATGATTCTAACAATGTTTCATGATGAGAACAACAGTCTGAATATCCGAAATATAATTTTTATCATCTCAAAAATTGTTAAACATGTAAAGTTTGTGGGTCGCCCTTGACTATGGTCGATCAATTTACTATAATCTTGTATCTTTTATTTTATTTATCTGACTTATTTTATAAATATTTACCTCCTTTGAAAAATAAGCCGGCCAAATTGTCCGTTGACCAAAACATCTATTGACCTTAATGTCCTAGAGCAGGTGCTGGGTTGAAAACAAATTAAAAAAAAAAAAATTGAAAAAAAATGGTTTTAAAAAAATGACAGTGACTTTCTTTTTTAGTATGATGAATCGTACCGTTATAAAAATAACTGATAAACTTACCGATTCTTTTCCAATTCGTTGTGAGTGGACCTACAAAATCACAAAAAAAAACAAAAAAAGAATATCCAGTGGAAATGATTTGATGAAAAAAAAAAAATGTTTAATGATTGCAGTTTTCCTTATATAAAAACGATGAATAAATTAATTTAATTTGTTGGGATCAAATAATTTTTAGTCACCACAGTATGAGCACAAAGCAAAAAAAAAACACACACATTTTGACATAACACCGACTACTTTCCCTTTTTTTTTTTTTTAAATTCTGGTTTGATATAAACTAAACAACATCTATATTAATTTACCTCCAATGAAGGAGGTTGGACACAAAGTCAGATCAGGTGATTTTGAAAAACCAGTGCGCTAGGTGAAGTGTACTCTGGACTACAAAATATTCCAGAGCAGTTCTATCTGCTTTCAGTAAAGGCGCCTCAGGCGATTAGTAACAAACTAACCACTTCTCAGAAGATAAATGCTGACAGTGTGGATTTCCTAGGCCTCAACATGACCATACTAAAGTTTAACAGCAACAAAACCAGGGCCAGGTTCATCGTCGATGGTGTATATGTTTCATATATAAATATTTTAAAGTTTAATTTTGCTAATTTTTTATTTAAAAAATAATTTAATTTACAAAAACGTTTGTTAAGGAGCCTACTTACAACAGAAATTAGTTATACGCACATTTTTTAATTATTTTGATAAAACTTTTTTGTAAATTTTGGAAATATAAAAAAATACACAGCTTCATTTCCAAAACTTTTTAAGCAAAACGTATAAACAAAACCAGTATGTATTAATTTAAATGGAAGGATCTTGTGCAGAGATGGAGTGACACATTTTAAAAAATAGTATTTTTTGAGTGATTTTGTATATAAAAATTGTTTAAATATAAAAAATCTTAGCATATTCGATAAAACCGGAAGTTAAAAGCCCCCCCCCCCACCAAAAGTTTCCTTTTAGTTGTGGCTTATTCTGTGGTGTCTCAAATCTATTTGATCCATCTGCTTTCATTAACGACGAAATGAAAAAAAGAAATTAAAAAAAAAAAAGACAAAAACAGTTTAAAAAATGAAGGAGTTGAGACAATATTTTGTATGGGGGGAGGGGAAATGAGAAAATAATGAAAAATTAGGGAATTTAGACAAAATATGTCGATAAGATGATATTTAAAATGATATGATCTATCTATTATTATATTAAACATGAGTTAGCATTTGTTTCTTAATAGCTTTTTAAAATAGACACAAATATTACTTAGTTCTGAGATTGAGTTATTTTAATTCTACGCAATCATAATTTGTAATTACGTGAACAAATCACCAATCTTTTACATAGCTATTTCTTCCGCCATTTTTCCTTGATTTTCATTCAACTAATATTGAATATTTATTAATTTTGTAAAATTCATTTTCTCTGCTATGAATTTGCACAAAGTATACATTTTTAGATTATAATTCATGCAAATACATTTTCTTTTATTCTTCTATTATATATAGGGCAGTTGTGTGTGTGTTCGTGTGTCTACCTTAAAGTCAAAAACTACAAAACAAACAACCACAAAGTTGGCATAATCTTGATCTGTATTGCTTTGGATGAATAATATCTAAAATATAGAAAAAACAAACATTCATTATTTAGAGATCAACTGGGCCAGGTTCCATCAGTGGTAGTATTAGTGTGTGTGGGAGGAGGGATATTTATTGATTTTTCAGCGATTTCCAATTTCTAAATTATATAAAGGATAAGTGATTAACTGATGATATTATAATTTTTAATAAATTAAACTAAGAGAAAGTAATAGGCTAGGCAGAGGTGAAAGAGGGGTGGGGGAGGGAGAGGAAAACAGAAAAAGAGAAAAATAGATAGAACTGTTAAAAGCGGTAGAGAAATAGAAATTTTAATATAAGATATTACACCTTTTAAACCATACTAGTTTGTTTTATAGGCTCGAGCAACACCGGGCAGCCCTGATAGTTGATCACAATTCTGCTTCTGCGTTTGGTTAAGTCTTAACTATGCAAGATACAGTTACAAATCTTATCAGATTTAATGTGACCCCGACATCGTTAAGAAACAAAACAAATACTATTCATTTCCTTGTAATTATCAGAGAACAAGTTAATGATTGGGAGGAGGAGATCAAAAGAATTACCTTTTCTATCCTTACTGCTCGTTGTTTTAAAAACAACACTGAAAGTAGGTCAACTAGTCAGAATTGCTGATGTTTTTATTGCATCCTATCATGTTTAATAAGTTGCAAATGATTATATATATATATACTAGCAGTTCTACCCGGCTTTGCTCGAGCCCTATGTACTGTTCATAAGGTTTTGTGCATATGTATATATTAAAAAGTGTGAATATGTAAAGTAATGTCTTTCTGTGTAATAATCTTTCATAACTACCATAGAGAAAAGACAGACATATTTTCACTTTGATAGATAGATAGATAGATAGATTGGATGCAATATATTGTATTGATTTAAAAAGTATAAAAAAACTCATGCGCCACCACCGAGAATCGAAACAAAAACGTTCAGCTCACGGTTTATTTTGCCTCTGCCGTCAATGACTGAGCTATGAAAACATGTTTACTTCAAAGCTAAAAATTAAAACATGAACCAATAGCTACTTCGTTATGCATTCGTAATGCCGGCGTTCGACCTTCACCTAGCAAATTCCATTTTAATTTTCACTTTGGCACCGATTTTTCCCAGGTAAAACCCAAATATAAAGTTCTGCATGGATTCAAATACCTTATATATGAAGTTTCATGTTTGTAGAGCAAAAACTCTAGGAAGAGTTTGGTAGGCAAAATTTGTTAAAAATATATGCGTATACATAAATATATATGGAAACAATTTTGTGTTTACTATAAACTTTTTACGCAAATATTACGCAAGTATAAATCATGTAGAATATTTGCATGAATATAATTACACTAAAGATGATCATCCCATTAGAAAACCGAAGCAACTAATAGGGAATTAATTAAAATGAATGTTTAAAAGAATATGCAAATTAGCTAGATCTTTTGCTAGTGAATGCAATTCCACAACCCATATATAAGAAAATGTATTTTCTTTTTAAATAAATAGAAAAGAGGGTTTTTAATATGAATATTAATACACAAAAGAAAAACGAATTTATAGGAGTGTGTGTGTGTGTGTGTGTGTATATATCAAGAAAAATTGATAGAAAGCGAGAAAGAGGGAGGAACAAAAAATGTAACGTGGTAAGAAGTAGAAAAAGAAAGTGGAGCTACAGTAATCTTGCAGCATAGTTTAGGGCTCGAAAAATTGTAAACAAAGATAAAACAACAAATAGCTTATACCAAACGCAGTAGAATTTTATTAGCATGTATACTTTTAACATTATTTTAGAAATTGTTTTTCGATGATCGTGTCTTACCGTCACACTAAAACACAATGCTTGATAACGAAAAATGTTCGAGAGAGAGAGAGAGAAAGACGTGACGTGGAGAAAGAAAAAGAGCGAAAGGGGAAATTGTTAAAAAATGTTGCTACGGTAATTTTGCAGTATAGTTAACAGTCTAAAAATCGTAAACACAAATAAAACAAATAACTTATACCAAACGCAGTAGAATTTTATCTACTGCCTGTATACTTGTAACGTTATTTCAGAATTTGCTTTCGATGATCGTGTGGCTTATGACACCAAAACCACAATGGTTGACTACGAAATATGCTAATGTTTTACTGAGAAGGATAAAGACAGAGAGAGAAACATACAGACAGAAATAACGACAGAGCTTTGAACGAAATCTTATTTTGAAATAAATAAAAAAAATGAATAAATTAAAAAAAAAAAAAAAAACATTTTCCGAACGTTAAAAGTATCCAGGTCGGTAAAAATTTAAATTTTATTGTGCTTGATGAAACTTATTAAATGTATTTTTTTTTTTTCATTTCTTTTATTTCTAAAATTTTCCTACTTTTGTCCACTTCCCTAAAAACATATGGCCATTAAAGCGTAAATGCATACAATGGTAGGAGCCAGATTTATATAAGCAACCAGGATGGGGAGTTGCGCAGAAAGCTGTTCACATAACATTTAAATTTCTACAAATTCATGCTGTCGGAGAAACAGAAAGCTGGGGTGGAATTCCAAAGACACGTTGCAAGATTACCGATGATGCTATACATTTTTTTAACTCTTCTACTGTGCCGAGCAACACCGGATATCCCTCCAGTTTCCAGCAATAAACCTATGCATCTAAACTGACATCAACTTATTGAACCTCCGTTATTCATTTTTATTGTTTTTCAGCTCAGCTAATAAACTATCATTATGAACAGTGAACACACGTGTAACTGTACACACGCATGGCAGAAAAAAAGGCGTTTCATTCATTCATGCAGCATTTTGGTCACGTGACTCCATTCACAAAGAAGCAGATTTTTATTTATTTAGTTAGTTAAAAAGGGCAACTTTTACACAAATAATCCTATGTTAAATAAGAAAATTAGAACCTTGACAACAAAATCTAGAAACATAATTTTAATTTACCCAAAGCGAAAACAAAATGCACAATAAAATCCAACGTCCTATAATAAAGATCAAGGCATAATTACTGGTATATATGAACATACGAATAAAATCATAATACATTAATACGGGTTCGTACGTACGTTATTGCCTTTCACACGTCTAAAAAGATGATGCCTGGTGATTACTTCGCTAAAGTAAATAATTCTAATTTTTCCAACATCATATTACGTCATTCTGATGACAATTTTAAATAAATTCATTTTAAAACGTTATATTCGTTTTGAATTATCTGAAAAATATTTAACTTGCAAATTATATATATATATATATATATATATATATATATATATATATATATATATAGTCCTATTTATTGGTTTAAAAAGAATTAGATTTCTACAATTTTAAACATAATTTGAAGAATATTCGACTGTCAATAATTATTTTGACGGGAGAAAAAAAAAAGAGCCAATTCTTCTTTATTAGTATTGATCCTTGCGGATATTTACTATTTATCAATAAAGCTTCATGTTGAAAGTTCCGTGGAATCCCTCTCTCTCTCTCTCTCACACACACACACACACACATTATATATAGCTACTTCATTAACTCACATAAAATTAATATACGAAAGTATAAATTTATGCGTAAACTTTAAGTATTTACTTCAAAAGTGCTCAATACGTAGGTAGAGCTAGTTAGCAAGTTATAAAATATATATGGCGATTAAGCTACACTGAATATTCCGCATTTCATTCACTCGGGCGCATAAGCCCGAAGAGTCCTAGAGTGGATGAAACGCGGAATATTCAGTGTAACTTAATTGCCACATATATATATATATATATATATATATATATATATATATATATATATATATATATATATATATATATATCCGTCATGTCACACAAATTTTAACGAGTAAAAACTGACGAACGAGACCATTACAATTGAAATAGGCAAAAAGAACTCAGATCTTCCCCTCCTACACCCCTGCATTTTCTCGGCACGTGCTCTTTTTCATCATTCTTAATGCCACCCTGATTTGAGGTCACTGACCTCACATGTCCCAAATTTCAATGTACTCTTAACATTATGTTCCTTTGATCGGACACACGCCCATAATTCCTCTTCAATAATTTGATATTAAACTTACTATACACATCTTTTATTTCAATGTGTCATTAATGTAGAGCTATTCTAAGGTAACCCGCTATCATCAGGGCAGTTAAAATGTATATTTTTGTTATAAAACATAAATACGAGATACATTAAACAACCAACGTTATTTATCTCCATCCCACAATATGAAGATGTGACACGAGGGTCAGAAAATATTGAAGAGTACTCCAGTCTCCAAAAAAAAAATGCGTGGTCAGTCCCGTCGATATTCCCCGGTAGAAAAGGTTTAGATGATTAGGGAGAATATACCTCCGAGAACTACACAGGATCAGAAACATGCATAATAAAATTAGGTTATCGTGAACTTTTCAGCTTTAAACTGCCATTCAAACTAAATTAGTCGCAGTTTTAAAGCAACGTGATTCAATTAATAATTTAAACATAAAAAAATTAGGTAATACTATTGCAAGATTGTTTATTAAATTGTTAATTGAATCAAATTGTTATAAAACTAGAACTAATTTAGTTGAGACATGTTTCACTGACAGCCATGTTAAAACCGAAAAATTCAAAATAAGCAATTTCTAAGTGTCGCGTAGTAAACAGTAAAATACAGGTCGACCATTTAGAATCACGTCAGTCCAGGTTATTGTTACTTAAAATCTTTGTTATTTTAAACAAAGAAGAAACAGTTGAGGACGGGAAGCTATGGAAAAGAACATTTTTCGTCAGAAATAACAGTTTCACACAAGTTTTATTAAATTTAACAGACTACTACTACTACTAATAATAATAATAATAATAATTCTGTAAATACTACTTATACTAAAAATACTACTACTACTACTACTAATAATAATAATAATAATAATAATAATAATGCTGTTGTTCGATGTTATTACAGAGAAAGTTGGGATCTTTTTTGTCTATATTTTGAGAAAAAAAACATAATTGTGGGGTTTAGATCTTATTTATTACCTTAAAATAAAAGATTTATTTAAAATAAATGCTGATAATTTTACTTTAATTCAATCTTTTCGCTCAATCAATCGCTGGTGGCCATGACTTTCTTCCTTTATTTTATGCATTTTTCTTATTTTTAAAATAGTTTATCTGAGCATTACAAAAGCACATTTTTAACATAAAACTATAACATGCTTTTTACACAAAAAGTAAAAAATTTTACGGTGTTTAACAAATTTAAAAACAAAATATGAGATTAGAGCATACTTTCGTCAACCACAACTAATGGAGATTTGTGTGGCATACATTCATATCAGACCTTCTGCATAATCACACTGATGTTTGCTAAGATGTACCGATCTCCTTTTGCACTGTATTCTGCAGTCCTGAACGTGCTGCCTAAGAATTGTGTGAATAAACATATCACTGTCACATTTTTGGAGTTTTGTGTAACTATCCTGATGTTCTAAGTTTTATGCATTCCCTAATTAGCTAAGTAGCCTCTGTCTATTGCTAACGGTTTAATGATCATTATTTAATAACAGATGAAAAATGGTATCTGTATGTCTGAATCTTTTAATACTAAATTCATGGGCGGAGGTAGTGTAGTAACTGTTCTGCTGTCATATTATACGAGATATCTTCTCCCTTCTGAAGGGAGAGAGGGGTAATGGTAAACTACAAAAAATATGTGACTCCAGAGGTCGCATTTTTTTTTATTATTATTATTATTATACTTGTGCAGAATATGAACCATTCTGAAATAATAACATTATTTAGAAACTCATTTTTAACATTAGGTGTTTTTTGTTTTTGTTTTTAACTATTCTGTACTTTCACCTAACAATTTAATAAACAGAAGATATCATAAAAATTAAAGATAACTTGAAAAAGCACGGTCCGTATTCTACATAAGCATTTGTAGTTGATTTAAGAATAACAAATGATCAAAAGTAGTTCCTGCTGGTTGGCATGTTTG
>NC_136523.1:61226286-61278786 GCF_053919585.1 Euprymna scolopes | reverse complement strand
GCTATCATTTTCTTGACTTATAAAACGGAAGAACCATGCATTGAATCATAGTCGAACAGCATTGAAATAATGATGGAATAGAGAAAACTCATAGCAAACTAAAGTCTCATCAGGCTGTTTAGAGATTGTGTTTGGTGTAAAGCAATACATGAATCGGTATTGAAATCTCAGAAGTTTTTGCGATTTATCTTTCAAAAAAGACAAAAGTCAACGAACTTAAAAGTACATTTGGATCCAATAAAAAATATAGAAGACCATATTGACTATAATTGCGGAACAGATTTTAAAGATAGAAGCCAATGACTGGAAGAGACCTGTGGGTTAATACCTGTCCCCGTATTATTA
Source organism: Euprymna scolopes (assembly GCF_053919585.1). Classification (NCBI taxonomy): domain Eukaryota; kingdom Metazoa; phylum Mollusca; class Cephalopoda; order Sepiida; family Sepiolidae; genus Euprymna; species Euprymna scolopes. Next base: position 61,278,441 of record NC_136523.1, on the reverse strand, counting down.
GTGTGTAAATGAACACAGAAAATTCGATTGGATTAGATAGAATCACGGCGGCAAGCATTAGGCCAATCATGCATGAATTGTCGGTTTAGAAAAGTTAGAGGAAACAGTTCTATGCGTCTATATTCAGATGTGTTACGTCGACAAGCGACACACACACACACACATATATATACGATTATATATATATATATATATATATATATATACACACACACAGATATATGCGTATTTATACACATACCTGTATATATGCAAAAACGCATACACATGCATGTACATATCCAAAACTACACACACAGGTACACACATATTTACAAATATAAATGTCTGATGTATACATATATACATATACACATTATATATACATATATATACACACACACACACAAATACATGAATTTCTAAACATATGTACATATACACACGCATATTTACATACACATATACATACGTGCGTGTACACACACAAACATAGAAACAACACTCAATATGAAGTTTGAACCTGGCGTAGCTGATTTCATAGTACCCTACGCTATACATTTGGCTTATTAGCGCACACGCATGTAATAAAAGAAGGAACTGGAGAGAGGCGAAGTATGAATAGGACAAAGCAGAAGTCGATGAAAAAGGAAAAGAGAAAAATGAAGAAATGGAAACATCGAAAATCAAGGAAACGAATAAACGTTGTTTTCAAAAGATATGTCCATTCAATCTGAACGTTTCGTGGTGAGCAAGCTTTTTATAAAGCTTATGCGTGACAGAACGCCGACAGACAAAGCTTCTTCAATAAAAGTGGCATGAAGGCAGCTAGAAAGAAATAGGAGTGATTAGTAAATGTTGCATAGAATGCACATGTACACAAAAGGAAAAGATAGATAGATAGATAGAGAGAGAGAGAGAGAGAGAGAGAGAGAGACATACAGATAGTTAAAAGAAAGGCTAAGAAAATAGAAAGGAGCGAGGGATGGTAAAAAGAGGAAAAGAAATAATTAGCGATCGTGAGAGACAGAAAGAGGAATGGGGAGATAGAGAGAGAGAGAGAGAGAGAGAGAGAGAGAGAGAGAGAGAGAGAGAGAGAATGACAGACAGACAGACAGACAGAGAGGGGGAGAGTAGAGATACGGACAGAAAGCGAGAGGGAGGGAGATGAAGAGGGCTAGACGGCGTAAGACGTGGGGGTGATCATGTTGTTAGCCAAGTGTGTCCACGTGAGCGATATGACACTTCATCAACATGCTGCTTGTTCAGCCTATTCCCAGATAACCACCGACTTCAAGTACACAAACGCGCCAATGGCCGAAGCTCTTTAGGACGAAAATAACCTCAATAGTTGTTATTCTCCAAGGAAAAGTTATTAAATTAATAAAACAGACAAATACAGAAACTTAAAGAACGAATAGAATTCGTGTACGTGTGGAAGAAGGCACGTATGTATTAAATCAGACAAAATTTTCAGAAAATAAATGGGCAAAGTGTATAATTGCACTTATACAGATATCGAATGCACACCTCCAATCAAACCTGTAGTTTTACGTAGATTACATTTTTTCATACGTAGAAAATGAGATCGTATAAATTTTGAGCCCTTAGAGAGGAACGAAGAGTAGCATTCGATATTACACTTGTACACGTGCCCCCCCCTTTTTTAATTTTCTCCCCAAACAAGGCACAGTGCCACTTTGATTTAAGGGGCTACTATCGGGGACATAAGTTGCAGGGATGTAGGGAGTTGAGCAGTGAGATGTTTGTTCACATTCCCCTTGAACTTCTGCATGTCAGTAACAGTTGGGAAAACCGGAACCAGGAAGGGAGTTCCAGTTCTGGGGAAGAATCTATTAGAGTAGAAGGCGTTCTTACATCTAGGGATCTCTACTGTGTAGGGGTGGAATAATACACTTGTCAAGTGTACTACACTTCATCTTTGCTGTCCTCAGTCAGTGATGGAGAATCCTTCTAAACTGAAGTAATTTTAATTTTTACCTCAATTCTGGACTGAGCAGAGCCATATTTCAGTTTGGCAGAAACAAAGTTACTGTTAGACCACTTTATTACTTGGGTTAATTTCTTGTTTTAATTGTTCTTCACCGCAAACAAGGCATATCACCACTTAAGCATAAGTGGTTACTGTGAAAAGAGACAGATTTATAGGGACCAACCTGGGTGAGAAGGTAAGTAGCAAGATAACCGTTTACATTACATTTGAATTTCTGCGTATTGTTACGGTTGGCGAAACAGGCACCAAGAAAAGAATTTCAAAGGTAAACACAAAAAGAAGCTCCCAAAGTAGATCTTCATTTCTTCCGTTGTGTCATCTTTGGTTTGAGCCAATCTTATTGACATATAGTTCGTCTATTGTATACGATTACTTGAAACAAAAACGAGTCAACATTCACAGGATGCCAACCAGGTACTCATGTTGGGTGTCAAAAGATCACAAACGTTTGGATCTTCCTTCTGAGCATCACAATTTTTATATTTCTTTGGTATCAGTGTCTCGTTATTTTGTTGGCAACACCAGGTCCAGGCTTATTTTACCTGTAATCCTGTTACAGTGATAGTGTTTTGTTTTTTGTTTGTTTGTTTTTTCATCCCACATGTATAAATAACAGTGCACTGTCAAACATTAGATGTTTACAATAAAGAATGTTGATCGGTATTTGTTTTTATGGCCTATAATCCGGAAATGGTTTTTGGACCTATATACACATAAAGAACATGATCTCAAAGTTATGCCGCCAATTTTAAAAACACCCTTCTTAGATATCCGTGCAGAGCAGAAAATAAACATGGAAAAACTTCTAGACTTCTTCAACTTACAGACATAGAAAGATATAAATTGCTATAAAGAAAGGTCACACACATAATAAGACTGTCAACCATGCAACATGGGTCCACGACATGGGGTAGGCGGACCTAAAGTACTACTAAATAGCAATTATTGAGAATACTTTCATTGAACCTGTTGGTAATGTCTAGTAACTGTTTTAATGTGAGGTGTTCGACTGAGCCTCAATCTCGGGTTCCTCATAAAACATTCACAGTTAGAATTCCTCTTTTCTACAACAACTGGAAACTGAAATAATTTTCCTTTCTTCTTAAGTGTGCCTATATGAACAGAGTTTCTTAATGAGAACTTCCCACTTTTGGAACACATTACCAGTGTACTGATTCCTTGCATGCTAAACATATCCGTCTTCAAACACAATGTCAAACGACTTTGTCAGGCTCAAGTTATTCACAAACAGACCGTTTCACACTATGACAACTCCCCAGTGTGAGTCGAAAGACAAATTCTTCAAGCTGGGGTTCAAATTAACCTTCTAGTTGACACCATTCGATTGTCAGTCATGAGTAAACACTAACTCAATGTCAACTACCGAATAGAATTTAATTCGTTTCTACAAAGAGTTTTGCATTATCACCAGTGATAATTAACGATTTCACTTACCACCTAGGAAAGGGAGTAGCAGAAACACATTTAATAGAAAGTATTCCGTTTATTATATAAAGGAAAGTTGTCCGTGTATCCAGATATAAGTCAGAAACTACACAAGACACAGCCATAAAGCTGATATATTCTTTTTTACTATTGACTTGGACAAAATTTTATGGAGTAACAACAGAACTAGCCAAGAAGGGGGTGGGGGCGCCGTTTAGAACGATTTTTTAATGTTATTATGTAGTAATTAGTTAACAATGTTTTTCTGTTGTTAAAGAAGGGGGGTGATAGAAAGATGAAAAAAAGGGAGAATGAGGCGAGAATAAAGAAGAAAGGGGATAGAAGTGATAGAGAAGTGAGATAGAGAGTTTTCCAGAAAGGTGTTATGCACATTTTTAACTTTTTATTTAGTTATCCACTCCCCTCTCCCGAGCAACGCCAGATAACCATATATTATATAAAGTGCAATTGTCTGTGTGTTTGTATGCTTGTATGCCCAGCCAAAAAGCCCAAAACTATTAGCCAAAGACCCACAACGTTTACATTTTCATGATGGGCATTGTTCGAGATAGAATTTAGGAAATAATATCTCCAGTTAAAAGGGATAATAATATTACATAAATTACAAGAGCGAAGGTGAAAGAAAGGGTCAGGAAGAAATGGGGGATAGGTAGAGAGGACAAGATAAAGATATAGCTGGAGAGAGGGTGAAATGGAAGTTTTAATTTAAAGATGTTGCAAACACTATTTAATTTCTATTTAGGTGTTTATGATCTCGGATAATGCTAAGTATCCTTAAAGGAAAGTTGGATGTATGTATGTTTCTATGCCCAGCTAAAAGTCAAAAATTACAAAACAAAGCCACAAAGTTGGGGCATTCATGATCAGCATTGCGGTGGATGCTGAATATCTAAAATTTATGAAAAAAATATTCATTCTCAGGGCCAGGTTTCACTGGGTGAGTATCTGTTTTTCTGTATTATTATGTATTAACTGTGAAAGAAAATGCCGAGTCATTACTCGAGGAATCTATTATATAAAGAAGAGGCGTGTGTGTGTGTGTGAGTGAGTGAGTGAGTGAGTGTGAGAGAGAGAGAGAGAGAGTCCGTCTGTCCATCTAGAGAGGAATAGCCGGACGGAGGAGAAAGACGATATAGGAAAAGAAAGATAGAAAAACGGATACACCGAGGTAAAGAGACTGAAGTTTTACTAGAAATAGTTTATACGTTTTGCCCCGGGTAATGCTGGATAGCCCTACTAGTGCGAGTATAAAATAAAGCTTTCGTATACATAGATTTCCAACATATACAGAGAGAGTTAGGAAGAAAAAAAGGGGGGAAATAAAAAAAAGAATGTTATATCTGCAGGTGCGAGTTGATGCCATGTGGATAATGCACTTCTCGCGCCTGCGCAAAAGCACATCCGCCCTGAATGAGAAAGGCGAGCAATATTTTATTCTGAACCGCCTCTACGTACAAAAACACACAGCGCGCGTGTATGTGTGCGTGCATGTGTGTGTGTGTGTGCATGTATAAAATGAGATAAAATCGGTTATTAATACTATTAATATGCATAGCAATATAAAAGAAGGAGAAACGTGACATACTTAAAGAGGACAAGTGAAAGGTAGCTAGAAAAAGAGAGGGGGGAACAGAGAATAGAACGAAAAGTGGCCGAGAGAAGGAGAGAAAGGTTAACGAAGCAAGAGCAACACGAAAAAAAAAAAAAGAAAGAGAAATATGGAGAGAGAGAGAGAGAGAGAAGAGAAAGAGAGAGCGCGCGAGTGGATATATGTATATATAGCGAGGGAAATAACGAGGTAGCGCGCAAAGAGAAAGGAGGATGTAGAGAGATAAGGAGACAGAACGAGAGATATGAGAAAAGAGAGAGGGGGGGGAGATTCTGTTTATTCTGCTGTATTTGCATTCATACCGATTTTCAAAAAAAAAAAAAAAAATACGGTCAGGTCAATTACTCAACAAGAGAAAAAAAATGGACTATTGATTAAAAGTAAAAAAAAATACAGACATACTATTGTATCGTCACTTGTTCCTTTTTTAAAACAAGCACAGTTTAATCTGAAGTGGGATTGTATAGACAAATAAATTAAACTGAAAAATTAAACCAAACTCGAAATAACTGATAAAGCGAAAAGTAGCGCGCCTTAAAAGTGGCGCGATTTTATGCCGGGAAAATATTTTTCGGCGGCCAAAAGACACATACGATACATTTCTGTATAATTATTTTAAAAAAATTAAATCGTCCAATTAAGCAAATAAAATATATAGGTACTGTGGTAGCAGTGTCAGAAATTTCGTGAAAATAGTGAATAATTCCACCCCATCTTTCCAAGCTTATAACTCCTCGAAAAATGTAATTCAAGCCCTAATTTTTTTTTTCAATTAAAGGAGTAAGGACCAAGGTTTTATTTAAAAAAAAAACAAAACAAAACAATGTGTTTTTTTTTTTTTAAAAAGGTTTTAAACTTCGGACTTTACAGGTAAATTTCTAAAAAACTGATTTTTTTTTTTGTTTTAAATTTGAATATATTATTTATTGACCTTTTCTCTTCAATTTGTGATATATAAACCTATTAAACATAAATTAATTATTTACTTTTTAATAGACATTTCAAAATGAGAGGCGTAAATTATTCGACCCCCTATCTTTCTAAGCTTATAACTCCTCGAAAAATGTAATTCAAGCCCTAATTTTTTTTTCAATTAAAGGAGCAAGGACCAAGGTTTCATTAAAAAAAAAAAAAAAAAGACAAAAAGAAAAAATGTGTTCTTATAAAATAAGGTTTTAAACTTCGGACTTTACAGGTAAATTTCTAAAAAACTGATTTTTTTTTTTGTTTTAAATTTGAATATATTATTTATTGACCTTTTCTCTTCAATTTGTGATATATAAACCTATTAAACATAAATTAATTATTTACTTTTTAATAGACATTTCAAAATGGGGGGGGCGTGAAAATGGGGGGGGGGCGTGAAAATGGGGGGGCGTGAATTTAAAAAAAACGTTTGTCTAAAATATTATATTCGGTTTATTGGAAAGAACATAAAATTTCACATTGACCCTGAAAATATCGTAAAAATAGAATCAATAGAAAAATTTTGATAGATTTTTAAAATTTAAAAATTTAAAAATATTGAGTTTAAAAATTGAAAAATATTGAGTTCGGAAAATTCATTACTGTTTTAAAAAAAAAATAAAAATATTTTTATTACTTTTAAAACAACTGTAATAGTTTATTTTGGAAGTATAATCCATAAAGAAAATAAATAACCCACTTTTAACAGAGAAATTACGAGATTTTTATATTGTATTCGCAGTTTCGTGTTAGGGGTGTCAAAAATTCCTACAAAAATTCTGATACTGCTAGTACTGTGGTAGATTAACGACAGCTACTAAATTAACTCCCGCTTCGCCAAGAAAATGAGATTTTACTGTTTATGCGATTACGTTATGAACATCCTGAAAATTTTGACGGCAAAAAAATATATATTTTTTGGAATTTATGAATTTAGAGTGAGAGATCTGTTTCGCATATAAATTTAAAATAAAAATGATCCTCTATTTCTGGACCATTCTAGTATTTCATGTCAGTTTCTGTATATAAAAAATAATTATTTATTTTTGCTTTGGGAGATAAATCATTTGCGTTTTGTTTAGGAGGAGGGTCTACTTTTTTGGCGATTAATTGTGGTTTATTGCATAAAAAATCGTGTGGGATTTATTATTTCTTAATTTAAACATTTTACACAAACACAAATCAATTCTGCTACTGATACCAATAAAAAAAAAAAGTCAAGTTATCAAATTGATAAATGTCACAATAATATGCAAGAAACGTCAAAGAAATGCCGTCGTCGCCACGTGTATACAAATATCAACACGAGAACCACAACGCGATGAAGGGGGGGGGGTGAACAACGACGGGATGGGCACTATTTTTGGATTTTGGTAAAAATATAATTTCTCTTCCATATGTGACACAGAGGTCGGAAAGTGGGATTAAAAAGTGAACCCTTTCGAAGAGACTAATCCGCAAAAAGTTCCCGGGCGGTACTGTCGGCATTCCTCAGTAGGGGCGCTTCAGGCGATTAGCAATAAACTAACTTCTTAAAAAGCCTATGATAGTGGACCTCATAGAACTGCATAAGAATGGATTATTCCTCACTCAACAGGTCATTACAAGAATGGTCTATCCGCGGGATTATGGGAATGAATCAGAGAGATTCACTCCGAACAACTTGGAGTTTCGAATGGAGAGATTATTTAAACATAATATTGAAATTTTTAATTTGCCAACGATGTTATATAGTTATAGATCGATAAATCGAAAACAATGTACAACAAATAACTGTTACCAAACGCAATAAAATTTACTTTGCTGCCTATATGTATAGTTTCATTCTTCTAAAAAAGTTTTCAATTTTGTTTTGTTTTTGTTTTTTTATAAGATTGGTTTTATATTTGGCGGTTCATCGACTAACAACTTCAGATGACTGTTGTCAAATGTGGGTTTTAGCTTCTGACACCCGATAAATCGAAAATTAAAAAGAAACAAACTACAGCTAATTACCGTTACCAAACGCCTTAAAATTATCTTGAAGTTGTTAACCCAATTTGGTCAGCTTTTGGAGATTGATACACATTTCAAGAGAAAAAAAAACACTTGCAAAAGTTGCAAAGCTATAAAACTTTCTTGCGTTTGGTACAAGTTATGTATTGCACATTTTCTTTTCCATTTATCGAATGTTAACTATACCACATCATTAACTCGATTTTAATCAATTGTATGGCTTTATGCAATGAGCTGCCTTTTGATAAGGAGCAGAGTCTGCAGCATCTGTTTCGATTCTACGCTTTATCTTTTCTGTCGTCAATCAGTGAATTATTCTTCCAGGAGTCTTTTTTAAGTTTTGTTCCAATCCAAAGTGCCCGTTTTCGAGAAACTATATTTTCCTCACAATCAAAACCACAACAGAGCCAATGGGTTAGCAACTGATCGTATTTACCTCCCTCCCACAACGTGAAGGAAGCATAACACCCGATTAGAAGATGAGGATTGAAAAAATGAATGCATAAGAAGTGTGTGAACTCTGACCCACAAAATTCCCTAAGTGATCCCGCAAGCATCCTCTAATAATGAACGCCTTTGATGATGGACTAAGGTGTTCTAACTGGAGAATGCTGATGAGGCTCGCTTAGAAAATTTCACGAAAATATAAATAAATAAAATAAATAATATATATATATATATATATATATAATAAATGATAAAAAACTAATTCATGATGGTGACCATCTTATTTATTTCTTTAATTCAGTTGACATTTACAATTCTTGACAGTATCTGTTTCGTAGTGCAAAATCAATCACTTAATTATTATATCAATCAGTGAATCTATTATGACATTAACTCATCAGAAGAAATAGCAACAATCAATCCGTCAAAAGGAAAAGTGTGATTTGACATGATTAAAATTCGAAAAATGGAAGAGAAGCTGCAAATACCTTTAATATGTTTCCATTATGCCATTTTAATCATGTCAAATCATATATATTATATATAATTTATAGTTTTAGAACAAAAAGACACAAATGAGCAAAACACGATAAAAGCTATTATTTCCACATAATCTGAATTATTCACGGTATTTTTTTTTTCACCTTTGGAACACCTGGATTAGTTTTTTATGTCATAATAAATTCAAATAAAGTCTAATAGTATTTGTCTCTGCAGTTTTTTTTTTTTTTTGTTGTTTTTTTTTTTTTCAAACTGATGCGTGATTACTTATCCAGGCCAAAAACCACTCTGTGATAAGTCTTAACGAGATGTATGGATTATCAGTGGAATAAAATAATGAAGAATATTATGAGAAGATTGAAGATGATTAATGGAACGAACACACTTTAAGGTATGCAAAGAAGTCGCCAAGTATTTGATAACATTGAAATAAAAGACGACCATGTTATAATAATTCGTCGGAAGTTAGGCACACTGAGGAATAAAGGAAAATTCTTTTTATTTGGGGTAATAAGACGAGTTCTTGCAATTAATATTTTACACGGAGAAACCACAGAAAGATCAGTTGGACAGCTTCCATTTAAACAGTGATAGAATAGAGAAAGATTATCAATGTTTCTTCAGTGAGAAAGGGTTGTAGGGATGAGATGCCACTAGATTTCAAAGTTGATTTTGTAATCTCTCAAGGCAAGAACGAGTGTTTTCTGAGTGACATCTTTCAAGACGTGGTACTCGTCGTCCATCTTAGGACGTGTGTGTGTGTGTATGTATGTGTGTGTGTGTGTAAAGATGATTGAATCAATTTTTAGTATTATTTTTATTCATATCTTACACAGTTGCAAAGTTAGGCATATAGTCAGCCCCTATACAGAAAAAAAAGACACACTCTGGACGAGTGAAAAATGAGCTGTGATTGGTCCCATTGCTATTCACAAGTGAGTGTGCCTCAGGTGAGCGACCATAAACACCCCACCTTATCCCCCAAAAATGTTTCACACGATCTGTCAGGCTCGAACCCCTGTCACATAATGTTGCATCCTTTTGTCTTTTGGAAATTAATTGCAATGGAATCTGTTCCAATGAACTTAATGCAGTTATACGCTCTCAACGAAAATGTGCACGGCCTAGTGACTACTAGCAAAAACCCACCACTTCATTGTAGAGGTCTCTAGATGCTAGAAAACTTTCGACTCTAATAGATTTGTTTTTGCTAACTGACAAAGTGAGGCTTCTACCATCAACAATGTTTTTCTTGTGAGTTTTTTTTTAGAGTTTGGAATTCCTGTTTGTTTGCATTTCTGAAATTGATTTTTTTTTTAATTTTCAAAATGTTTTTTTATTGCTAACGTTTCAAATCAAATAACCATGATGACAATTTCGCGAGTTGGACATTTTTTCCAGACTAACAGATTCCAGCGATATAAAGAAATATCAAGGAGATTTCATTCAAAAGTGATGAAGAGACGATCATCAAAAATATGGATCAACTAGATATGGTTTAAGACTGACTAAAGACTGCCCCAAACCATGATACGTGATGGAACTTTGTTTTCAAGCATGTGTCGGAGCTCTTTAAGATATCCAAATAAGTCACCACACTGGTTCGAGTTAATCATATCAACACACCGGTTCGAGTTAGAAAACCAAAGTTAAGCAACGTTGAGCCAAATGGGTGACATTTTCATTGGCATTAATTTCTGGCTCAGTAGCTTTTATCCTCTTAACCCTTAGCCTTGATAAGAAATGGTTTGGAGTATTGCCAAATGAAATACTCAAAATCCGCTGGATCAGAACAAAAAATCTCCCCCCAAAAGCTAGCATTTTAAGTTTTCATCACTTACATAAAAATATGACAAATATATACAACACTGGTTTTTTTTGGGTTTTTTTATAATATATATACATAGTTTTTACTTACATGTTATTTAAATCGTTGTCATTTTAAATTAAAATTTAATGTTATTTGGGTTGAATTTAAAAATAAAAATGAAAAACGCGATGTGTCGTTCGTGAATGATTTATTTTAATGCTTTTTTGTTATTCTGTTATTTTTTTTATTTATTTTTCAAACGATTGGCACAAAACCGAGGGAGTGTGTGACTGTGTGAGTTGTGACTTGGGTTCATCATACACTAACAACATTTATTTTTTTTTATCAGGTGTTCTGGGAAGTCGTCAGCATCGTTTACGATCTCAAACGAGTCTTGTGTTTTTGTTGTATAAATATTTGTTATTGTTGAATGATGTCAGAAACGTCTCCTTTTGATCCATATACTCTCTGAAATTGAGTATGTGGAGTTGGCAAACGAAACCCCCATAATTTTACAGAAAAAAATAACTAGCTGGATTCCAAGCGAAATTTCCAGATCTAGCTGAAAACCCGCTAAATTGGCAACACTGTTTGTCCGGGAGTTTTAATTAGTACAGTTACTACAGTACAGTTACAGTGATACCTGAGATCAACAATTATTCTTTTAGCCTTCCCCGCCCCACTACTAAACATGGAAGGGGTGGGTATACGGAACCCCCAAAACACGTGACACTCGCTTTACGAGCAGTGACCAAAAAAAAATAAAATAAAATAAAAACGAGTCATTAAGCCCCGACTCGGGCGAACGATAGGCATTATTCCCATTATTTTATTTACTTTGTGAAAATATTCGCAAAATAATCACACAAGAACCTGTTTTTTTACTTTGAAAAGGACAAACACAAACAATCCTTATGAGTAATCCGCCAGAAAGGCTACACACCCAGCATTCTCTCGTAGCACCGAGTGACATGGAATACAGCGGAGCTATTGTGATCTACGCACATTTACGTATGGTGTGTATGCGCACACACGCGCATGCGCATACACACACAAGTTATATACAGCGCACGCGAATGTGTGTGTGTGTGTGAGAGAGAGAGAGAGAGAGAGAGAGAGAGAGACAGACAGAGACAGAGACAGACTCACAAAACAACAAAAATGAAGGATTGTTGTGAACGTTTCTTTGGAAGACTAATAACCCGTCCCCAATAGACTTCAACGAATATCTACATAAGTACATTTGAAAAAAACTCATAGGTGAGATTGAACCGAAATCATCAAGGTAGTAAAAATTGAAACAATTCATATAAATTGCCGCCTTCATCATCATTGATGTATTTGCTTTTCAATTAAAAAAAAAAAATACTGGCAATTGATAAAAGTTACGGCCATGGAAGAACACGAAAAAAATCTGTTCATTAAAAATAGTTTTATATTATTGTTTTGTTATTACTAAATAAGGAACCATTTTCATTAAAAATCCAGTTAGTATTACGCATCTAAAATTAAGAAAACTATACTTGAAAAGTCTCATTATCTAAAGAAGCTGGAGCAAAACAAAATGGCCACCGAATTTGACCTGATGTCGTGGTAATCTAAAAGTGAAACTTAAATTTCGCTCGTGTGCTAATAAAACTTCCCAAATGCACTTGTGATGTTAGGCTGTGTAAGGTGTTAACTTTGGTCAAAATCGTTTGTTCCTTCTTTCATCGGATTCGATACTTAAAGATATTTCGATAAAAAAGAAAAAAACTTATTTAAGAACACTACCAAGTACATAAAGTACCTTCATGTGAAATTTCATAAAATTCAGCCTAGCCGTTTTCGAGTCCATAGGGAACGAACTCACACACAAAGTTCCTTTTATATAACAGTAGAAAAAGAGAAAAGCATCGTTAACGCAAATCTATTACAAATGAGTAACAAAAAGTAACTTGTTTCGACGAATTTTTTAACGAGGCAGTTAGACACAAGGTCGGTTTCAATATATTAGGATAAAAATTATAATTGTCTCGGTCTAGAAAGATTTTTCCTTCACAGACCGGTGGCAGAAAAGATAAAGTTTATTATAAGAACAGATACTAAACTCTACTCACGCTCCACCAAAGGGCCAGAGAAGTGTGCGTGTTTATTTACATCATCGATATAAGAAAAATTCGATTTAAAATCGAACTCGACAGTCCAAATCAACACGATGCCAGTCGTCCCATGGTACGAGGAGGGGGTAGAAGTTTTGCGATCAGATGTTGCATTTCGTAGATAAAATAGGTTGTGCCAATTTGAATATAAGAGAACCAGTCTTAACACGTTTTCGTTCAATTAATTTATTCGAGGTAAGCTTAACACAAGGACAGGCGAATGTAGAATGACCGTTCTCTCACAGGTACCAAAACACACACACACAAAAACAATTGCAACGATCGCCACTCAATTTCTGAAAGGATAGTTATGTTATTTTTGGTTTGTTTGCTTGTTTGTTTTTACAATTTGTGTGTGTATATATATATATATAAGTATATAAAAAACGACACACCCACAAAGTTAATTATTTTAGAACATTGCCTCGGACCGTGGCCTTCGAAATATATTAAGACAATATTACGAAGGTTATGCTTGGACAGAATATGGGCAGTTTTCCCTTTTAAATATTCATACTTTTAGGAGTTTTAAAGAACAAAATTAGGCCGGAGCGATATTTAGAACCAATTCGTTACTTTACAGAAAGAAATTATTAAACCTTAAGACACAACAATTCCCATTTTCCTAGAGTGTTAATTCGCATTTCTTAGCAATAGATATAGACCGATAGAGAGAGAGAGAGAGAGATAGATAGATAGAGAGATAGATAGATAGAGAGATAGATAGATAGAGAGATAGATAGATAGAGAGATAGATAGAGAGATAGATAGAGAGATAGATAGATAGAGAGATAGATAGAGAGATAGATAGAAAGAGATTCTTAAAAAAAACAAAAAAAAAAAACAGATGTTACATACTTCTTTTAAAAAAATCATCTATCCCCCCCCCCCATCTATGGTCTACGTCTGGACAATGTCGCGTATCCCTGCTAGATATTTTATAAAATTGATAGATGATTGAAATAGAAATGTCTCCCCACCCATTAGCGAACACTCGAACCATTTTATTGTGCTTTAAGACGGTAATTTTTATTTCTGTCTAAATCGAAAATATCTAGAGACGGGGAGGGAGGGGGCTGTAAACACCGGCCTTGTGTCTAACTCTGTGTTCATCGGAAGACAAGTAAATAGGAAATTAAGTATTGAACCTCGATCTCCCAGTCAATTAGCAAAAAAAAAAAACTCTCCGTGTTCGGCCTAATGAAAGTTTTTTTGGGTTTTTTTTTTTTTTTATGTAACAAGTGCCCCTGCCCCTCCTCCTGAAAATCAACTATGAAGCTATGAAGACAGAAAAGGACACTCGCCCTTCCCAAACTGCAGCCTTACTTATCAGTACGTAGCACACGCTGCATAGTACATCTGCCAGCAGTTGTGTTGTACTGCAACGTTTTTATTTAATAATACAGGCGATAGAAACAGTGTTTTCAAACGGCCACTGCTGCTGCTGCTAATTGGAAACTCTCGGACAGACGGGAAGCTTCCAGTGGTCGTGGCTCCATTGAGAAACACGTGCGTTCGCTTCTGTTCTTAGGGGCTTTTTTAAACACACTTTTTTACAAGTGCCCAGGCTCGAATTTAATAATCTAAACTAAATTAAAACGCACACAAATATAATAAATGGTGCTTGTGTAGATTGGTGATGCTTCAAACCAACATATTTCAGGTGAAAACATTACGTACTTACTTGTCATGTCGAAATTGGTATAAATTCCAAAAATATAAAAATGATCCAGAAGAAAAATAATTACAAGCAAAAATAGAATTTATCAAATTATCGAGTTTTATCGTATGTTTTAATGTGGAAGAGTTATACGACCAATTCAGTATGACAAACGACTTTAATTAAGAGTCCGACATTTTTAAACACAAAATCTCAGCACGTAATTATGGATAAGTTTTTATTAAAAATACATCGAACAGATAGCATAATATTTAGTAGACTGCACTTTACAAAAGTGCATACAACATTTTAGTCAGATCAGCTAGTAGTTTCCGAGAAAAAGTGAAACAGACAAACATACAGGTTAAGATAAATATAATATAGATGGGTGATTTCATTGTAAATTGTGGCTAAGTAGGACAATTGAAAGAGAAGATAACTCAATCCCCAAACTGAAGATTATTTTAGCTTTTACTAGCAGGTCGCCCGGCATTGCCCAGTCGTGATTAATGCAGATTTCATATTTATTATTATACTATATTAGACCCAATAGAAATGATTTGAAGAGTTAAAAAAAAAAAAAAAACTCGTGCGCCACTACCGAGAATCAAAACCAAAACGTTTAGCTTACGATTTACTTTTTTATTTGACATTAATGCCTGAGCTATGAAGACATGTTTGCTGCAAGGCTAAAAATAAAAACATTTGCCCAGTTGTAAAAAAAATTGTGACAACAGGGGCGGAAGGGGGTTAAGTGGTTGCCCGGTTGAAAAAACAATAAATAAATAAAATTGTGACAGCGGAGAGGAGGGGGGATAAAAAATTGTAAGAGAGGGGACGAGAGAACAAAGGAAGAGAGAAAAAGAAAGTGAGAGGCCATATAAAATAAAAATTGGGGGCAAACAAGCTTTTTTATAAATTAACTTTCAAACTGCCTAGGTCTTTATTTATCCCTCTTTCCCTTTAGTCCATCCTTATCACCTTCCTTCATGTTTCCTTGTTTATTTTTTTATCTGTCAACGACTAATCCATCTACTGACCCAAAACTCATTCATTCTTTCAATATGACTAAACCAATGAAAAAAATGGCAGCCAGTGATAAAATGATCGAATTAAAGTTCGATTCTCAAGGTTTTAAAAATTTGATTAGAGTTTGATTTCAAGAGCGTACAACTGATCCGAAATGAGTTAATCAATAATCGATAACTTGAGCAAACACACCACGTGTTACTAGGGAATGTGTTCAGACACACGTTGTCTTTATTTTTTGTCCTGTTTTAATATAAAAGACATAAATGTTTGCTATGTAATCAATATAATAAAAGTGACTATACATGTGTCCTGTTCATATTGAAATAATCACGTGAAAATGTATCTATAGAACCGAAGGCTTACTCTAAACCTTAATAATAACTGATAATAATAAAGAAAAGAATAATCATGTACGAAAATTTAATTTTATAAGCAAAGTAGGTAACTAATATAAAAAAAAAATAAAGGAGAAGAGAGTAAAAAAAATGGACCTTGGATTTATATTCAGCAACATTCTAACTCTCACTCCCCTTATTCTGTCCTTTAGTCCTAATTCCATGAGCGATGTTTCTGACAAAAGGGAAATAATTGCGGGAATCTATTGATCTAACATTTATTGATTGGCTACTTTTTGATTTTGAATATTTTTTCTTCTGTTGTTTTTATTTTCTCCTTACATCAAGTGGCTTCATGCTTTCCATAATCTTTTCATTTACTAAATACAAAATATATTCCGTTGTTCTTGATTTTTTCGTGACTAAGATAATTAATCTACGAGCACATTGATGCTTTATTTATTGATTCTGGAGAGAGAGAGAAGGGGGAATATTAGACAGGGCTGCTTAGGCATTTTTATAAGCATGAGTGCACTTTACTTAGTCTGCTAGTTTTCCAAGCCCTACCTGACCTTGTGTCTGACATGCTGCAGAGAAGTGAAATAAATATACTACAATTTTACCGATTTCCACCACCACCCGAAACAATTGAAAAGCGAAAACGTTAAAAGTTGAGAGGTATAAGGTAGGTGGAGTCAGGTCGAAGACGTCCATCCCTATGATACAAAGATATAGGACATGTATAATTAATATAATCATAGGTGTAACAAATAATTGCTTGCAAATTACCCAGATTTTGTAGCGTACAGATGTTTATTACCAGATTTTGTAGAGTACAGATGTTTATTACCAGATTTTGTAGAGTACAGATGTTTATTACCAGATTTTGTAGAGTACAGATGTTTATTACCAGATTTTGTAGAGTACAGATGTTTATTACCAGATTTTGTAGAGTACAGATGTTTATTACCAGATTTTGTAGAGTACAGATGTTTATTACCAGATTTTGTAGAGTACAGATGTTTATTACCAGATTTTGTAGAGTACAGATGTTTATTACCAGATTTTGTAGAGTACAGATGTTTATTACCAGATTTTGTAGAGTACAGATGTTTATTACCAGATTTTGTAGAGTACAGATGTTTATTACCAGATTTTGTAGAGTACAGATGTTTATTACCAGATTTTGTAGAGTACAGATGTTTATTACCAGATTTTGTAGAGTACAGATGTTTATTACCAGATTTTGTAGAGTACAGATGTTTATTACCAGATTTTATAGAGTACAGATGTTGCACGAATTATAAACATAAGTATACATAACTAGCTGTTCATGAAAATTCTCTGCTTCTAGTTCCATCGCTCCTTGTAACTAGGTTTCACATGTCATCGTATATGTTTGCCTGGTAACTAGGTTTCACATGTCATCGTATATGTTTGCCTGGTAACTAGGTTTCACATGTCATCGTATATGTTTGCCTGGTAACTAGGTTTCACATGTCATCGTATATGTTTGCCTGGTAACTAGGTTTCACATGTCATCGTATATGTTTGCCTGGTAACTAGGTTTCACATGTCATCGTATATGTTTGCCTGGTAACTAGGTTTCACATGTCATCGTATATGTTTGCCTGGTAACTAGGTTTCACATGTCATCGTATATGTTTGCCTGGTAACTAGGTTTCACATGTCATCGTATATGTTTGCCTAGTAACTAGGTTTCACATGTCATCGTATATGTTTGCCTAATCAAATAATTAATAATTCTTTTTATTATTATTATTTATTGACTTATTTTTATTTATTTATTTTTGTTTTGCTGGGAGCAAAACGTAAGTAATATGGCGCCCTATATTTTGGTTGCTGTGTTTTATGGTATATTAATTATGTTTAATGCTGAATCCACTAATTTTGGAAAAATTGTTTATATAAAGTTGTTTATATCTTCAAATATTTATTTATAGCATTTAGTTTGGTTGTTTTGTAAAAATAAAATGTTTTGTTTTTAATTTTGCAGGAAATGATTTTTTTGTTGTTGTTTTTTCAATGCATGCAGAAGTTAAAGTGTACCAACATCTTGCTGCCCAACTCCCCACATAGTACCCCTGTAGCTTATGTCCCTGATAGTAGCCCCCTACATCAAAGTGGCAATGTGCCTTGTTTGGGGGAAAATGTAATAAAAAAAAAATTTAAAAAATTTTTGGTCAGGAAGCCAGTATTTTCAGACAGCCCGATTCGGTAACACCAGATGCTCTTACAGGTATTACCATTCCGGACCTGAGAAAAATGGTAACTAAATAGCAACTCCACATTCCTCCACATCCACTATCTGGTAAGTGGGGACTGTTTGTGAACTTGATATTCCCATGAAACTTCCTCCAGGAAGCCAGTTCAACCCATTTAGGATTGTCTTTCGAGATTGAACAAAGGCGATGATTTTTTATCCAATTCAGAAAATATGAAATCGATTTCTGATCACCAGTTAGTGTCTGGTCTGCATAGATCACAACAACCATTCTCATTGCAAATTGGTAGCTGGCGTTCATCTTGCAAGCCATTATCTCTCTCCCACCATAGTAAGATGAGAAACAAAATTGGAAGGTGAGGATTGAAAATCCAACACATAAGAGGTTTCTCTGTCCCACAAAAATCTTTGTGCAATCCCACTGACATTCCACAGTAGGAGTGCCTCAGGTGATTAGCAATAAACCAACACATTCTCAAAGAGAGAAAGTAAAGTCTTGGAGAATGGACCCCCTAGAATTGCACAAAAGTATACCTCAGTCCAATAGGCGCAAGGTAATGCCCTACTCAAAAATGGCATAGATTGTCAAATTGAGTTGTCCAAAATGTGACCTTGACTTGCACAAACAACCTCTACTCAGATTATGCAATTCTTGCAATGCCATTAAACCAGGTTTTACATACAGCACTTAGTGATAATAAAGTCACCCATCAATGTGCCGACAAGATTGAGTGTTACTTTGGTGCCAGTGTGATTATAGCCGTGTTGCCATATCTGGAAAGATTCTTCTTAGAACACTCTTATCTTAAGAGAGTACAGAATCATCTTTAAAATCCCTTTAACACATTTTTCTCACAGAAGAGATATTACTAGCCTTTCTCTACTCCCTCAATATTTTCACTGTCAGGTGCTCGACTGAACTTCAATCTCTCATTACCCTTGTAGAACTTTCACAGTAAAAACATATTTAACTTCAACCGGTATGAAAAATTTTCCTTTCTTCTTCTATGCACCTAAAACCAAACAACTTCCATGAACAAAGTTTCTTTCCAAGAACTTCTTATTTATGGAATACAATACTACAAGAGTGTTCCCCAGCTGAATAAAATAATGTAACAAATTCCTAATGAATCGCCCCCTTAAGTAAACACTTCATCAAATCTCCACACTAACATACTGTACTTGCAATAACCCTTATCCCTGAGTGGCTTCCGGGCCTTGATAAGTGGTGACCACCGTGTAAAAAAAAAAAAAATATGGTGGATTTGAATGTTAGCAAATTTTTGTTGAGTTGAACATTTAAATAATCAAATTTTGACCATTTCAACTATCATTTCCAATTTTATTGTGGAATTGTTCATCCAACTGATAATCTCTATAAGCCTCATCCTTGGGTGGCTTTAGGCCTTAATAAGCGGTGCCACAAAAAAATCATCATACTTTTTCTTAATGCAGCCCATTGATACACGATAACCAGTGCTTGAGATTTCAATTTTCGTCATCAAAGTGGTTTTATACAACATTTCAAACCCGGGCTACTAGTACTTACTCAATTAACGTAGGCCTATTATTTGCGCCTCTAATCGGTATTTAAACACTTTAATTAAATGGCAAACAAAAAACACAACAAACACAGATCCATTCGTAAGATGCGTCTGTTTAATTTGCACGTTTAACAATGAAAATGCTATTTCGAATGAAATCATGACAGCCTGACAAGACATGACAGACTGACAAGAATCTGTTTGACAACCCTATGTCTAATAACTGTGGCAACAGGACAAAACGATTTCAAACTCAACCGTGACAAACCTACGAAAACCCTATTTCAAACTCAACCTTGACAGACTGACCAAAACCCTTTTCAAACTTAATACAGACGGACTAAAATCCCATTTCTGACTTCAAAATCTGGTGTGATTGAGTCTCTTCTCTATAACCCCTTTTTCAGAAAAGAAGACGTTGCACTTCTCTATCTTATTACTATAGAAAGTGCTCGATTATAGTTTATCTTTTTAAGACATTCCCAGTAAGACCTTGTTTTGCTTCACAACGAATAAAAACTTTCCTTTCTCTCTCCATGTGCCTAGAGTCAGACAGAAGACAGAATTTTTTTGTAATGGCTTTCCAACTGTGGAACATATTACTAATGGATTGCTTCTTTGCTGATTACGACATGGTCCTCTTCAAATTCAATGTCTAGAAACTCTTGTCTCATAAGCAATCAAAAACAGTTCATACGATTAGTCAATGTTAATACTCCTATAGTGTTCCTCATCTGGCAATTATTTCCGTCTCATTATCCCTTCTTCAGTGGCTCTTGGCCTTGGTAAGTGGTGACCATGACAAACTGATAAACGGACATCGCAATAGTCGTTCGAGTCTAACAAGCGAACAAGTCGGCTAATCTAAAACCGTAAACGTTTGTCCTAATTACCCCCACCACCAAAAAAGGCAATTATAAACTAAAATCGTTCACAAATGTCAAACATTGTGTCACGCTACAGTCGTGATCGTGCTAAGCGTGAAACAGTCACCATAGGCATTTTATTATGTGTATAATATTCGCATTTAGAGCTTTGGCGATATCCTGGCGATGCCGGGGGCCAATGCTCCAAAGACTCAAGTATAAGTCCTAGTACTTCACTTTGTATTATTTTTTTTGCAAGAAATATAACAATGTACTTTTAAACTAAATTAGGTTCAATGTTATTAAAAGTGTAGGGAACATGGGTGAGGGGCGTTGGACTTTGTTTGAAAGGTCAAGGAAGTTTTTTTTAACATGACATCTTAGTAACACTTGTGTGCGAATTAGAGGTAATCTGATGGTCACCAATTCGAATAACGTGAATACTAACGTCGCCTAACAACAAAAGTATTGGTCATAAAAAAGGTGATTAATTAGTCATATTCGTGTTCTTTGTTAGTTTTTTATATACTAGCATACCATTTGTATGTGCATCGGTCACAATGCCGACACTGAAATAAAAGGCAAAACGTAGAGATGTGACTAATCCGTTTCGAAACTAGACCGACTCAGACACATTGGACGCTTTGGCACCACAACAAGTCTTTGTCAAGTCAAGATCCACGAATACAATTACATTAAAAAAAAAAAAAAAAAAAAAAAAAAGGTTCACACGTTGAATTTAAAAGTTTGTTTTGCTGTTTTGTTGTTTCTCTACCTTTTTTTTTTCTTTTTTTTTTTTTTTTTGATGTCGTAAAGAGTAAAATATTGATGATAGAGTTAGGAAGTGAGATTGACGAGTCACCCCAATCCCGTGGAGGAGCACTCTTGCCTGCAAAAAACGCTCCAGCAGCCCCGTCGGAACTCTTCGGTAGGGACGCCTCAGGTGATTAACAATAAACTAACCTGTTCTCAAAGAAAGAAAGGCAAAGCCTGGAAGGGTGGACCTCCTAGAACTGTACAGCATCAGCAACATAGTGCAATGAACGGTATGGTGTTGAGGGAAATAAATTACTCGAAAAGGAAAACTGGTAAATGTTTATCGACGTTTTATCTTTATTGTTTAAAGACTTTCTCAAGATTACTAATTTAAAGAAAAACATAGTTAAAAATTAAAACATGTGGTGCAAATATTACACGGAAAGTCCTTTTTTTTTTCTCTTCAAATTAGTAATCTTAAAAAGTCTTTGACCAATAAATACAAAACGTTAATTAGCATATAAATAATTTCCTGTTTTTCTTTTTTTTTTCCGCAGTAACATATTAACATTTAATTTCAGTTTTATGTTCATATATGTGTCCTCTGTTGGCTAGACACATAATTATAAACTATACGTACCATGTGACAGTAAATAGAGTTCTGTGGCGATAGACATTGTACAACCCTTCAACCCATCATATCTCGACTTTTTATTTAATTAAATACTTAGGCTGAATACAAACTGTACTGTTTTTCTAGATAGGATTTCCCAGGTAAATTCAATTTTTACGATATCTTTTGATTATTAAATGGTTAGGTGTTATAGTTACAAAACCTCATTCTCTACCTATGTTAAGAATGAATTTCTGAATAACGTCATTATTTCAGCACGGTCCGTATTATGTGTAAGTATTTTTATTTATTTATATACGTAAAAAATAATGTTTTGCTAGTGTTCGAACTAATATGTATATTTATATGAAACCAGCAGTTCACCTGCCGTTGCCCGGTCGTAAAATATGCTTAAATAAAGAATTTTAATTTATGCAGATTTCGTATTTATTATTAAAGAGTAAATTTTCTATTGATTATTATATTGTACCCAATATATACCAACGATTTCACAAATAATAATACATATTACTTGGTGCCATCAGATAGAATCGAAACCAAACCATTTAGCTGAGCAGCCTTAGTCGTTAACGTTAGAGTAATCGTCAGATGCATAAGAAAATATTACGCCTGCCAAGTTCCATTTTTTTAAATTTTGACACCTTAGCAGCTATTTTTACCGGCTAAAAACGAAATTGAATTTGTTCCACAGGTCTAATTCCTCCACATATCAAGTTTTAAGTCTGTAGACCAAAAATAGACGAAGGAGTTTGGCAAAGACCATGCCTTAGACAAATAGACAATGTCACACAAACACACACAGTGTGTGTGTGTGTGTGTGTGTTGCCGGGTTCGAATATATTGATTGGTCTTAATCATTACACCCTGCAATGAAGATTTCCGAAAGGATGAAACACTAGTGTCTGTAATTATTTAATTATTATAGTAAATAATCACACACATATATATACATATATATATATATAAATATATATATATATATATATATATATATATATATATATATATATAAACGTTTTAAACTGGAAAGTTAAAAAAATAAAGAAAAACCATTTTGGTTTAATGTACTTTATTCATATTTAGAAATCTAAATCCCTGATGAAGCTTAACGACGCACCCAACAGAAAATGACTGGGATGAAATACGCCACGTGACTGTTGCTGATTTCTGCTAAGTACGTTGTTGTATATGGACTTGTTTGGCAAATTACATTATTTGTTCGTTTTTTTTTTGTGATAGGTTTAAAGGTTAAGAGTAAATGTGGCATTATGGTGACTGCTGAAATTACAAGTGATGGCAACAGAACCGTACTGCACTCTACCCTCCTGCACTGAGGATTGGAAGAATAAAAGAAGAGTGCTTGGACGAACGGGTCAAAATGCAGGTAATTAAAAGTAGGATGGGCAGAGGATGGCAACCGACACTCCATCCCCTGAACCCCACATTTTTAAGGGTTTCGTGGCTAATTTGTAAACATTGTTTATCTTTTGTTGTGCATACAAATAATTTAAAGTATGTTTTTTATACTTACATTCACCGCAAACAAGGTACACTGCCATTGAGACTTGTGATGTTACTGAGAATTAGAGGTCAGATTTATAATGTTGTCCGAAGTGGAGAATTGTGCCAATGACCAAAAGAAAAAATTTGTCCACAATCATAATTTTCGTTTATTTTTCTTTATTTTTAAGTAATTTAAACTTTTTAATTATAATCTAAGCGAATGTCTATAGTCTGTTCATGGCTGTCTGACACGTGTTTCCGTGTTTCGCTATTATGATGAGAAAATACTGTTGTACCATTGTACAGCTCGTCAGAGAAACAGATATCAGTAAAAATACAACACGGTTCAAAGGACAAAATAAGAGTGCATACATACAGGGTGGAAAGGTAAACTTATCGCCCTAGAAAAGACGACATGACTCCATTTATGTTTGATGAAACCGGTTTTCTTTTTTTTGTTGTAGACCATCTATTAGTTGACCAGTTGTGTACAAATCCTAAGAGCAATAGAAGCCTTCTATCATGTCTGAACGTGATACATTGTTCAACGAGCGAGATCGGAGATGCGCCGTTGTACAACTCATGCTCTATACCGATCCAAGTTATGACAATAGGACCATTGCCAGCACCCTCAAAATGCATCGCTGTCACAAATAATAGGAACATGCTTAGGGTGATGAAAAAGTTTCCGACCATGTTTTTGGTCATTTGTGTGGTTTCAAGTGAGGACCATATCATGCCACCTTACATCTTCAAAGTCAGCTTGAAAGTCAACACCAGATTGTATCTGGATGCGCTGAAGAGTGTGCTGATGCAGTGGCTGCTGGCAGACCCTAGATGTGACAGCAGGACTCGGCACTAGCCCATGTCCAAAGAGATCCAGGCTTAGCTTCAGAAGTGCTTCAACTTTGTCCCCTCTCCCTCTGCCCCCCCCCCTCTCTTCCCGACCTGAATCTGCTAGACTGTTTGGTCATATGTCAAGAACATCACCAAAGCCAGCCTGATCCGTCATCGAGCACTGGCTGGCGCTTGTAAAAAAGGCTTGCTCCCAGTTCCCGACCCATATCGAGGCAGTGATTGAGGCTGAAGGTGGCTACATTGAATACATATCAGCTCTACTACATAATCAAGTTACCTGAATTAATTTTTTCAATAAAAGTTTTCAAATAAAGTAATGTTGTTTTCTTTAGGGTGACAATTTTATCGTTCCATCCTGCACACACACACACACACACACACACACACACACACACACACACACACACACACACAAGCATGCTGTCCAGCATTACTCTGTCATAAAATATGCTTAAATATATTTTTTAATTTATGCAGATTTCGTATTTATTATTATCGAGCCAATTCTCTACTGAATATCATATTGTACCCAATATATTGTAGGTATTTCAAAAAAATTTTTAAATATGACTTGGGTGCCAGAGCTAGAATTGAAACTAAAACAATTAGCTCTCCAGAAGTCTGAGCTATCATGGCTTAAGTACAGATGGATATCAAAACTTCATTAATTAACACAGATTTAATTATAAATGTATATTTGCACATGCTTAGAGGAACCCTTTAAGTCGACTTCTGCCTGCCAAGATCTAATTTTGATTCTTTAGTGGCTATTTTTATTAATTAAAACCAAATTGAATTTGTTTTACAGGTCACGAATCTGCTATATATCAAGTTTAAAGTCTGTAAACTAAACATTAGTAAAGTAGTTTGGTAGAGATCATTCCACACACACACACACAGAAGCAAGGTCACTTATTTGTGGTGGAGGGTCTTATATCGTTATACCATCAACCTATGTTCAATGTATCATTTATAATAGGTTCTATTTGGTGAAATTAAATGACACTAAAAAATTGTTATGCCGTCAAACGATGTAGACTTAGTAATATTTACCCAATTCTCCACATGAGCCATGTGTAGTATAATGTCATGTCAATGTAAGAGTACGAATACTCATCCACTACTGAAAAAGGATGAGGTAATGCCTGGGAAGATGGTATTATGATCAGCAGACATATATGACACAATGCCTCTTTACCAAGAAGAGGAGGTAATGTTAAAAAAATGGGTTCAAGACAAAAAGGACAGATACTACATTGCCAAAATGCCTGGAATGATAGTTATATGACAGTAGAACAGGCGGAACATTACCCCAACAAAAGGAGGGCTTAATGTCTAGAAGAATGGTCTCTCGGCAACGGAACCGTACTACACTCCACCCTCCTGCATTGAGGATTGAACGATAGTGCAATAGTATAATTTGTTTAAGCTTCAGACAGGCAGATACCAAATCTCCATTAGTAATATATATATATATATATACACACACACACACACACATGCACACACAAATTCTATACATATACATGAATATTATATTTTAATTCATACAGAAACTGAGATATGTGCATGTGAGTATTGTTTTTTTCTAAACAGTTCAATTCCTTTAATTTAAAAAAAAAAAAAATACTACAGTTGAGATTGAAACCAAAACCTAAAGACAGTCAGTCAAGTACGATAACCATTAGGCCAACTTGACACGGTGTTTTTCAAACCTACTTATTCTTAACATAAGGAATCTGTCATGTGAACGATTCACGCATGCACAGTCATGAAAGAGTTGACAAACAGATAAAAATCTGATGCCCCCCCCCCGTATCAATTTTGACCTCTTAGCAGCCCCTTTTTTCCGGATAAAAATCTATTAAAAGTTTTCCCCATGTCTGAATATCTTATATATCAAATATCAAGCCTATAGATAAAAAATTTGTTGCAATTCTCACACACACATTCTCACTTTTATAGATATAATACTAATATTATAATAATATATACTACACTTTGTGTATACAGAGTGCAGACACGCGTATGGCAGTTGTATGCAAATGATTGAGCTGTGTGCACAGTAACGTCATGGCAAGGAAAAAGAAAAAGATTATAAAAAGAAGAACGTGTGTACAAACCGATGATCAGGTCACATTTTATTCGGGGAAATAAATGCTGTTTCAACGGAAAAAAGTGAATCGAGTTATTCTTTTGGTCTCGTTTGCGACGGAGTCTACAACATGTTGGGTTCCAACATGTTAACACGTGTGTACACAGGTGTACAATAATACATTTGATCGTTACGAAAAGCAATCGGCCTTTGTGATGAGTTGTACATAGATATAATATAGTAGTTGATAGAAGTCATATGAATGACAAATATGAGAGAGAAAATAACCACGTGTTTAAATATCGCCACGTGTTGCAACAAGCGCATACACAGTATTACAGCGACGTACTCCAGATACACAAAAGTACATTCACGACGTGCATGCGTTAGACAGTCTGCAGACCGGTAAAGGACACTTCAATACGATAGGGGCGCGTGAAAAAAATACTTTCTATTAGTTTTTAATGCTTTAAAATTCGAACTTTCGAACTGTCACGATAGTAAACACATGTCAGCTATTCTAATTTATCTTCTATTAAACGAATAGAAAAGTTGAGCTCATTTCTAATTCAAATTAATTCAAAGGTTAGTTATATACTGCAAATATATATATATAGGATATGAGGCGGAAGGTTAATTAATTTGCATGTTGGTTTCGAAAAAGTACCTTTTATTAATTAACTATTATTTATCGTTTTTTTTTTAATTCAATGATTTTATTTTAATATTACAAATAGTGCTGTATATTTTTTAATTAACGTTTTAAGTGGTGAACTTTGCGAAGTGATAGCAAGTTGGCTTTTAAAATTAATTCAAAAATGAATGTCGTTTTTATTGTGATAATTTGAAATTCAAAGACGTTGAATAATTCAGACAACGCAATGTGTGTGTGTGTGTGTGTGTGTGTGTGTGTGTGTGTGTTTCCCATCTAAGATGTAGATTTCCTTCTCGACCATATACGATCAACGGTTTGATCAAGATGAAGTCCGCCCGTTTGAGATCACACTCCCACGTTTTATATATTTCTCTGTACAGGATTCACATCTATACTAATTAACCGATCATTATTTTGGAACGCAGTTTCTAGGTGTAAATGTAGATTACTGTGAGCTATATTAGATTAATTTAATGTTATACAGATGGGAGCGAGGAGGCCTCCGATTTCTGTCAAACGCGGAAGTTTCTAGGGAATATCAAATTCACATGCTGTCTCCCACCAATATGGTCACCGGAATTAACATCGCTTAAATTCAATGATCTAACGAGAACCGGTGTGATTATGCTGTATATGTCGATAAATACAGGTGCTAAAGATTTCATAACATACTATTGGAATAGTGGATAAGCGAGTCAACATACTAGTTGCATTCTTATTTCTATTAGCATGTGACTCTGCTTATCCATGAATTAATTTTCATTTTGTCTGAAATTTGTATTTCATATTTATTCCTTTGCAACAACCTGCTACAGCCTATATAGGTTATACTCATACCAGCCGAGGATATGTCACCGACACAGTATTGGCCTTTTTGGAGTAAGGAACGCCCTTGCATTTATCAGATTGAGGTGTGATTCTGGATAGTCCTAGGAGGTTCACTCTTTCACGTCATCTCCTCCTGTCTTCAGGGTGGAGTAAATTTATTGTTTACTGCCCGAGGCGCTCCTAGCGAGGAATGCCAACGCGGCATACTAGGTAATGTTTTAAAGGTCAGATTGGTCCTTCTTTTACGGCGCTAGCTTAATTCCCCATCTTTTGACACTGTGTCACATCTTCCTGCGGTGGGAAGGAAGTATATACCTACGATATGATAATTCTATTAGTCTATTTCGCCAGATAGATTGAAAACACCACGTGTATAACGATCCTCAGTCAATAGCTGTCATAGTGTGTGTGTGTGTGTGTGTGTGTGTGTGCGCGCGCGTAGGCGCGTAAGCACGTACAGCATGAATGAATAATAGAAATAATAGAGAGAGAGAGAGAGAGAGACAGAGACTAGTTGCGCGTATGTATGGAGCGGTGGATTGCGTATATGCAGTAGGCAAATGAAATCAGCTGTTGCTTCAGAAAAAAAGAAACAGTTTCTTTCTCTCTCTCTCTCTCTCTCTCTCTCTCTCTCTCTCTCTCTCTCTCTCTCTCTCTCTCTCTCTCTCTCTCTAATCGTATAGAACTCAAAACAAACAAAAAAAAAAGTGATGGCCAAACGATTAACCATCATGGCGGATGGGATTTAGTAATATGGACATCATTTTTCAATATCTTTTTTTTCTAACGTAACACGCGCATTGTAGTCGCTCTCGATAGTGCTCTTTTATATGACAGTGACTCCTGAATAAATTAGTCCACAAGATAATCACTTTTGCCTTTTACATTTAATTCAAGCAAGTTTCAAGGTTTAATAATTGCTTTTGTTACGACAGTGAACATATGTCAGCCATTTTATTTTCTAGATTTAATATGCTCTGTTGTTGAAACATTTTTTACTGTGTTCAAATTGTAGCAGCTGGTGGTCATCTTCTCAGGCATTACCTCCTTTTTTTCGAAAAAGGGTTAGGGTTAAGTGTTTCCATTTGTATAATAATGTTGATGGAAATATACAGGAATTTTGGTTACAAAGCCAGAGTGCCCCATTTTGGAAACTAAATTTTCTCCATAATAAAACAGATTTTATTTCAAATGCTGCCCTCGTAAGGAGATAAGTAAAACAGGACAGGAACCGAGCTTTTTGTCTAAAAGAAATAAATCCTATATATGCCAAACGTAATTCAAGATACCCGCTTTCACGTAGAAAAGTTGATAACAAGGCCATAAAAATTAGATACTTTTTCGCCCAGCGATGATCAAAGCAGTTTTTTTTTTTAACCTAATACATTTGACAATCCCCCCCCCCCCAATTCATGAGTGAACCTACATTCACCTGGGATTGAACCCGTAATCTTATTATTTAACCTTTGGATATAGCATGCCACTGATATGTTAGCACTGATTTTTATCATTTTATTTGCACAACATTTTGATCATTTTTTTTTTTTTTTACACATGTTCATCATTTTTATATCTCCATATTTCTCTGTGTTTCACTTTTTCTCGGAAACACCTGAGTTGATCTGACTGAAATTTTGTATGGACCTTCGTTATGATAAGTTAAAGCGAACTAAGTATTATAGTATCCATTCGGTTATGGATTAAGAGGGCTTAGTACTCAAGTTCGACTTTTTTTTTCAGAAACTACTGAGTTGATCTGACTTAAATTTTGTATGGATCTGCGTTAGGATAAGGTGCAGCTAATAAATGTTATGGTATCCGTTCAATGCACAATCGGGGATTTATAGGGTTCAGTATTTAATGAAAAAAAACGAGCACAAATTTAACTATCAATCCAACAACCAAATTAACAGCACTCATTCTAAGTGAACGTTTTACTCGCCTTTAACAAGCTAAAGCGTCGTTTATCTAACCACGTTCATACGTACGTTATCGCCTTTCACATGCATAAAATAAATGAGGTTGCTAAGGTAAAACAAATTCAGACTTTACCTATTTTAAAATGAATTCTTCAAAAATCAAGTTATTTCTTCTCGCCGTCTAAAACAGTTCAATTTTAAATAAATTCATTTCAAAACCTAACATTCATTTTACTCATTTGACGAATATTGGGCTGACGCTCATTTTTTTATGGTTAAAATATAGAAAATATTGTTTTAAAAAAAGAATTAACTTGCTTCACTTTTAAATAAACATAAAAGAGACATGCTCATGTTGTTTAACGAAACGATGATAATTATTTTTGTGGAACAAGAAAAGGTCATTCTTTTTTTAAAATAATATTAACTCTTTCAAATATTTCAAAAGAAATATTGTTAACAGTAAGTTATACAGAAATCAACGTGGAATGTCCACGGGCCCCGCTATTTAATACTAATCCGACGATTAAACGAATAATCTTTCAGAAGCAACCAACCGATATATGTAGAAAGTAAAAAACAAGAATAAATCAATCATTCTTAAGTCTTATTTGCGGAAATCTTGAAAAAAAAAAAAAAAAAAAAAAAAAAAAACTTACTTTAGAATTTACAGCGGAGGACCACGTGTTTGCCTCCCCACGGGACAGAGTTAGACACCAGGGTCGTTTTTTAACGTGGAGAAAAGGTACAAAAATAAAAATTGTCTCAGTCGTGAAGGATTTCTCCTCCACCGAAAGAGAACAAGAAAACGAAGTGCAGCATCTGAAGAACAGATACTACACTTTGATCTTGACCAAATAACGCTTGATGGTAATCAAGTATTATCGTTATGTTCACATG
Organism: Euprymna scolopes; assembly: GCF_053919585.1. Taxonomy (NCBI): domain Eukaryota; kingdom Metazoa; phylum Mollusca; class Cephalopoda; order Sepiida; family Sepiolidae; genus Euprymna; species Euprymna scolopes. The sequence continues at coordinate 61,247,682 of NC_136523.1, read as the reverse complement.
TGTTTTTAAATCTTCTACATAAATAAAGCAGTAGATGTATGTGTGTATGTGAAAATATTTAACCGATAAACTCTTAAACTACTGGTCACATAACAATGAAATCCACAGAACATATTAATCATACACCAAGGACGGTTTATAACTAGTAAAATCTTTGTTTGGATGAATGAATAATGCATTCAGAAATATGTCGGCAAGTTGAAATGCAAAATGTTTACTTCGATTTGCTGACATATTTCTATTACTTTTGCGCATGCGCAAATTCATTCATAACTTGAAGTGGTTTAATTTTAAATCTTTCTTATCTATCTGTTGCTAGCTCAAACGGTAGGAGATGCAGCTGGAGCACAAATGTTTCGGTTTCGATACTAGCTAATGGCACATAAGTTTGTTTTTTAAAATCTTCTGAAATCAGTGCTATATATTCGGTACAACATGATATTTAATGGAGAATTGGCTCTGTAAATACGAAATCTGCATGAATTAAAATATATTTAAGCGTATTTTATAACTATGCCAGGCCGGGCGACACCCCCACCTCCCCGCTAGTGAAAGAATAAAAACCAGGCATGGTCTCACGCGTCATTGTCATATCAAAGAGCCCACGTATTTGTTTCCCCTTGACCCTTGGAAATAAATTATTTTTAAGTTGAAGAGAATAACGATGAGGACGCATAAAATAGAAATTCATAAAGAGATATTTTTGGTGAAGTTCATAGAGAAAGAACAATGCTAATTACTAGAGCATGGAAAGAGAGCGGTGAGGGGGCGGGGGAGAGCGAGTTTACAGTCACTCACATATATAGATATACCAATGTTTACAAAAAAAATTGAACTTAATCTTATTTTGTTTCCTTTAGAATTTATACTATTGGGACTACTATTCTCGTCTTGACAACGTTTCGGCCGATTTAACCTCCGACCTTCCTCAAGTGCACCTTTGTGAACATAAGAACTTTAAGTCCCCATTTACTTGCCTTCGTTTGGAAGGATTTCTCAACCGACTGAAAACAGAAAAGATGAAGTGTAGTATCAGTTAAAAGCAAAGTGTAGTATCTGTTCTGATATTATACATTGCTTCTTGCCAAAAGACTAACCTAGTTTATGCCAACGCTGAGAACCTGTACGAAATTTCAAACTGAAGACTTTATTTACAGAGATAGATTGTTTTCTTTTTGTCTGCCATGACCGAGTGGAAGTATTAATTATTGTTATATTAAGCATCGCCTATAAAAGATTCATTCTCTTATTGTTTGTTAACCAACGCTATTATCCGTTATGCTATGTGTCTAATGCTAATATGAATTTTGAAATCTTTAAACTTAATTTCTTAGATGTGCAACATTATTGCTTATTATTACCTGAAATGAAAATTATCTACAGGCTGGAAGGATAAAATTGTCACCCTAGAAAAGGCGACATAATTCCATTTCCGTTTGATGAAAACCGGTTTTCGTTTTTTGTTGCAGACCATCTACTAGTTGGCCAGATGTGTACCAATCCCAAGAGTGATAGGAGCCTTCTATCATGTCTGAAAGTAACACAATGTTCAGCGAGCGAGATTGGAGATGCGCCATTGTACAATTCATGCTCTCTACTGATATTATAACAGGACTATTGTCAGCATCCTCAAAATTCAACGCTACCCCAAATAATATGCCTAGGGCGATGAAAAAGTTTCCAGCAATGGTTATGGTCTTTAGTTTTGTTTCAAGTGAGGGCCACATCATGCCACCTCACATGTTCGAAGTCGGCTTGAAAGTCAACAGCAAAGTGTATTTGGATGTGCTGAAGAGTGTGCAATCAGGTGGCCGCTGGCAGACTCGGTGCTGGCCCACAAATCCAAAGAAACCTAGGCTTGACTACAAAAGAAGTGCTACGACATTCCACCCTTCTTTCACTGGCCCCTCTCTCTTCCCGACTTGAACTCGCTGGGCTACTTTGGTCATATGTCGGGAACATCACCAACATGACCTTCCAGAATACCAAAGTCAGTCTGATCACCACCATCCACAAGATATTTACCAATCTCCCACCAGCATTTGCTTCCAGTTCCAGACCCTTATTAATGTGGTGATTGAGGCTGAAGGGGTCTACATTGAATGGATGTCAGCTTTACTACATATTCAAGTTATCTGAATTGATTTTTTTTTAATAAAAGTTTTAAAATAAAGCTGTTGTGTTGTTTTCTTTCAGGCGACCACTTATTGTTCCACCGTGTACAATAAAAACTGTTGTAACGCTAAACATGAAAACAAAATTCCTAACATTCACACAAGAAGTGTTCACATGGTTTAAGAGGTAATAGCTTTGGTTAACGATCAATCTTAGAGCGACAGTATTCTGTAGGTTGAAAGGTACTGATATATTTGAGCAGTCCCAAATTTCTGGCCTCAGCGAATTTGTAACATGGCAGTTACAAGCAAAGGAAAGAAAGAAATAAAAAATCCGGGTCGGCATTTTTTATTTTTTATTTTTCAACAAATGTTTTATTACCGGTACTTTCGGCACTATTTAAAAAAGTCTCTTGCTGCCACATGTTTATTTTATTTGGTATGTTTCTCCTTCCTCAGGCCACATGTTAGTCACAGTTGACCCATTCTTGTCCTCAACTTTATACGTCTATTTTCTTTGACGTCACACTTTGCTTCTCCCCAAACATGCGGTGCATTTTTTTTCTCCTTTTTCTTCTCACGTAAACTAATTTGTGTATGCATATATTTCGACTTCTGCTGCTAATCTCTTTGCAAGCCATCCTTTGCTGCTGCTGCTATTTTTCCACGCACTCATATGCACTATATTACAAATTTAGATCACATGATATTTTTGTCGACGGTGTAATCTCAAAAGAACGTAACATCGTCTGAAGGTTCAATCCTTCCTATAGTCAATAATAACTAAAAATAACAAAAAATTAACACATCTACCCGATAATGGCTTATAAGATAGGAACAATCTCTACTTCTGAAATAAATAAAGAATTCAACTCGAAATTTCATACAGATGCCAGAGTTTGGCAGAAAGATGTCCCAGTTTGACTATTAAGTTTTTCACTTCAAAAAGATGGATCCTATATCGGCCGAAATATTGCGAACAAAACAAGAATAGTTGTTCGAACAACTCTCATCTGGCAAAAACTAAAAAACATTTTCCGTCTCTAAAACTTACCGATTTCCCTGGGTTTTCTTGGATTTTGTTCTTCTTTTGGTAATATCATCTGGAATATGTGTAGCTGGCGCAGCGTATCCGTGTTCGGCCTCTGATGATAGGTTAAAGAGAAATAGAAAAAGCAAAGATATATTTTAAGTAAAAATTACAGTTTTGTTTTGTTAATGAAATAAATAAAAATAATTAAAAATACAAAGAAACGGTTACTCGTTCTGTCACAGCTTATATGGTCAATAGGTACCTCCAACGCGCGTCACAGTTTACCCCCCCCCTGTATGTAACACGATGTAACTGTAATTAATTTACTATCATCCTAACTTTTTTTACTATTTAAAAGGAGAAACTTCAAATACACTAATAATTTTTTACAGCTTACAAAAATAATGAAAATGCGAGACAAAAATCGTGTTTACATTATTGACGCATTAAAACAACGTTCCTATGTAGTAAGGTGTTTTAAGCCGTTGACACACCTATGTTTTAAAAATCTAGCAAAAATCAAATAATAGTCATATTTACCTGAAATTTTCGATATTTATTCATTATTAAATAAACTTACATATTAAAAGTAGGTTTCATTAAATATATCAGAGGATTTTTTTGAGTGTTCTACCTCCCCCCCCCCTCCAATTTCATGTTACGAAAACTGAAAAAAATAAATGTAGGTCGATAAAGATTTCAACATTTTTTAAAGCTGGAAAGATCAAACAAATAAAAAAAAATAGTTATATATATATATATATATATATATATATATATATATATATAAAATCCTATCATTTTTTTCACTTACCTCAAAGTTGTAAATAAAATTCGACATAAAATCATTAATATTATGTTAAAAAATTTAAAATGAACAATTTTTCTTGATTATTTTTTCTTGGTAACATACTTATTTGAATTACAACAAAAAAAAACGAATTCTAAAAAATTATTATTTTTAAAAAGCTTTAAATGATATTAAATTCAAATATTACGCGATATGAAGTTTAAACCGATTTTTTTATATAACAGGTTTCCAATATTAAAAAAATATTTTCATATAATATAATATATGACTCTTGAGATAATAAAAATTGCAAAAGAAAATTCGACCAAAAAAAAAAAAAAAAATTCGTTTCGATTTAATTATTTAAAATAACAGAGGTTGAAATAAAAATTTGCGCTTTTTTTTTCAAAAATATACAGAAGCCTGTAAGGCCAAGCATTTCTAGATACATGTATCAACAGAACAGGTTAAAATTAATTTTATCGTCTGTCTAGTTCGTTATTAAAAAATCTATTTGCTTTATAAAAGGTGAGTCTTATATTATTTTTTATACATTTTTATTCATTTTTTTATTGTATATTTTATTTATTCAGAAATTTCTGGTAAATTTATCTTTTAATGTATAAATTTTGAATTCTTTGCGAGCTTTTTTCTTATATCTTCAAATCATTAACACGGACTAGTTGTTTTTCGTAATATATGAGAAATTACTTTTTTGTGAACTTATGCATTTATTTTACCGTTCTAAAATAATAACGATAGTAAAATAACGTTACAAATAAATTTTATAGTGCTAATGCTCTTCCATAGAAATTCCAATAAACACACGAACTGATGACGTCGTGGTTTTTGTTTAGTTTGATGACGTAGTACACAACATTTTGGAGGTACCTAATGGTCAATAACAGCCTGATCATTTTAAATTAGAGTAACAATGATCATTTTAGTGCTTGACTGAATAACCTACAACAAAACGAATAACCCCTCTTTTTTATATTTTTAAAATGGCCGATATTTTGGAAATAATAAAAAAAAATGGTTATTCGTTCTGCCATACTATTCAATAACTAGGTGGTTATTTTACGTTTAACACAAACAACTTGGAGGAGGGTATTGCCTTCTAAGAGAATAATCTCATAACAGGACAGATACTACACTAATATCCAAAGAAGATGGTAATGCCTGGGGAGGATAGCCTCATGGCAAGAGAATACGTATTACACTATTTCTCCTAAAAGAAGATCATATTGCCTGGGAGAATGGTTTCATGCTAGCAAAATATGCTCGACTATCCCCACAACAAAAAAAGGAAGGAGTAATGCCTGGATGGTATCATTACAACAAAACATATACTACGCTCTCCCTATCCTCAAAAGGGATGGTAATGTTTGTGAAGATGGTATCATGAGCAAAGAACTATATCTCCCAAATGAGGAGGTAATACCTGGGGAGGGATGGTTTCATGACGACAATAGGACAGACTACACTATCTCCCTACTGAATCGAGCATTAAATTAAAGTACAATAACAGACTAATTTATAGTCAACAATTGTTTTCGGCATGCAAACAGACCCACGACAAGTTGTTTCAGTTTTATTAATATATACAAATATAGTTTGGTTGGTAAAAGTGCAAAATAGTTAACATTCGATAATGCGTAACCAACACCCACCCACACACATAATTTATATCAAACGCATCAAAATAAAATTCTCAACTGAACCCGCCTAGTTTTGACGCGTGGAAACGATTTGTGATTTTTTTTTTTTTTTTTTTTTCTGTAAAATTTGTCTTTACGGCAATCGAGGAGTACGGTTCATGGCGATTATAATCTAATAACTTGGTTATCTTGAACTTTTCAACTGTCATGGTTGCCAAACGTTTGTGATTAGTTTTTAGGAAAATAAAATCACGCTTTATTTTAGCCGTGTTTGCTTTTTTTTTTTTTTTTTTTTTGCAAATATTTTTTTGCAAATATTTTTTCTTGTTTTTGCAGTAATACATAAAATCAAACAGTGTTTATTAAAAATTAGAATTGAAATATATTACAATTTTTTTTTGGGGGGGGGTGTATTGACAAATAATGAAACCAATGTTTTTATATAAATGGAATTGAAAAAAATAACAAATTTTCTTTAAATTAACAAATTATAAAATCAGTATTTTTTAAATAATTTTTTTTCATTTTAATTTTGCAAACATTACAAAAAATTAAATCAATGTATTTTTCTTCTTTTTTTACATATTTTTTATTTTCGGAAAAATACACAATATTTGAAAAATAAATTATTTTTTTAAGTCCGCAAAAAAACGAGCAGGTCAAAAATAAAACAACGTATTATTTTTGTATTTACACCGGTTGCAATGCAAGGCGAAACTAATCGCAAACATTTGGCAGCCATTACAAAGTTGAAAAATTCAAGATAACCAATAATTTTTAATATTTTAAAATAACACTAAAACGCTCAAAGGAATGAACAAAAATATTAAAGCTGAAGTATTTCTAATATGAAAAAAAAAAAACTACAAATTTTTTGACATGTGCAGTTTTTTGTGCTGATTTCTATGTGGTCGTGAAAATGTCTGGGTTTTTTTTTGTTTTGTTTTTTGTATAAAAATGAACATAAGGGGGGAGGGAAAGATTAGAGAGGGGGAGGTGGGGGATTGTCCCGGGCTAAAAAACAAGTCATATAGAATTGGATTGAGGTTAAAAAAAATTTTTTTTTTTCACATAAAATAACAGAGAAAGAGGGGCAGAGAATTCGGAGGGGGTGGGTGAATAAATGTCTTTTTATTTCTTAAACGCAAAAAAAAAAAAAAAAAAGTCAGAAAGAAAAAAAAAAAAAAGTCAGAAAGAAAAAAAAAAAAAAAAAGGTAAAGAAAGAGGCCATAGAAAGAAACATTCTAATCTAGGTTGTTGGCGTAGTTGCTGTGTTGTTCCTATTATAAAACCATGCCGTAATTGACATGTGGTCGGAGTTTTTATTTTCTTTCTTCTTCCTCGTGACGCCCTTCATTTTCATCAAGGGTTCCCTTTCAGGGGGGGGGGGGTCGCGTTTCAGCACAATTCTTACATACATCCTTTTCTTTCTTTCTTTCTCCTTTTCGTTCTTCTCATCATATATCCATACTGTCTTCTTTCATCTCTTCTATCCCCCCTCACTATAGTCTTTTTGCTCTTTCCCTTTCTTTTTCACTATTCCCCCCCCCCCCGCTTAAAAAAACTTTTCTCTCTTCCTGAATATCTCTCTACTTCCTTCTATTACTACAGTCGTTTTTACTTCTCCCTCTCTCACCACTATCTGCCTTTCTCACGTATTTCTCTCGCCCCCCCCCCTTTTTTTTTTTTTTTTTTTTTTTTCAATTAGAGAGGATTGAAAGAGGTTTTTCAACCCTCTGTTTATATTCTCCTTCTCAAGAGGTCAGATAAAGAAACAAAATCCAGCTTCCAAAACGGGCACTCTAGATTGGGACAAAAAATTTGAAAAAAAGCCCGTCTAGAAGGATTTCTCCTTCATAGCCGAAAAGACCAATTCTTTTATCATCCATACATACACACACATAATATTAAGTAACGCGTTTCCATATCATTCTAGTTTTAAACAAAAAATAAGAGTATTGTTTATTTTTTTATTTATTCCATTAAAAAAAGCAAAACCGGTTCTTTGATATCACAAGGGCACACGAAAAATTAATATTTCCTCCTTTAATGGTAGAACTATAGTGTTATAAACTTTAATTCAAGACGGAAATGAATTTTTAAATCTAAGATTTCGAATCCACAATCTCTTAAATTATTAATTGCTTAAAAAATTTCTGACATATGTATAATTCCGTCACACTTTGAAATTCGAAAATAATGCTTAGCTTTTAAAAACTGTAATAGAAGCAATTTCTATGTTGAATTACAGTTTAACGCAAAAGTCAAACTGTACTTCCTTCTTAAAAAAAAAATAATTTCACTTTTTTTTTTTTAGATTACGTGTGAATACCTTTAAATACTTAGTAATAAGAGGGAAAAATGATTAAAGACTTTATTGGGGGGGATCAGGCTATTCTAACCTTTTAGTTAATTAATTTTTGTTGCTATTAATCTCAAGTCTGATTGGCAAGGTCAGTAACAAACACTCTCTTTTGAAAATGTACGAATTTATCTCCCATAGCAAGAAAAAAACTGTTGATGTCAGAGTGGCCCAAAAATGGGGGAATATTTTATGCTAAATTTATATACAAAACTAATCTCCCACTTTAAATTCTAAAATGTTCTTTTTTTTCAAGCAAATTTTTGCAGACACTTCATCGTCTAAAAAGGCAGAATCTTGACTGGGTAAGGGGTGATTTAGTTGAGGGTTTTAATTTTCAGTAGCACACTCGATTTTTATGGTGCAGGCGAACTCCTACAAACGAAATTCTCAAGCGCACCTGTCGTATTAAAGAACATTGTAAGAATTTTATTAGTTTTTTTTTTTTTAACCAATCACCCTTTTTTTTGTATTTTTAATTTTATTTTGTATTACTATTTTCTTTTCTCCTTTTTAAGATTTTTTTTTATCTAGCGACATCAATCAGCAGGATAAATCTGTACAAAAAAATCAATGCGTACCATTTGGTTTTTCTTTCTTTTTTATGAATTGATTTTGCACCTTCAAGGTTTGCTGCCTTATCAATTGCCACACTGAAACTTACACGCGCGTTGGTTTATCTTTCTTTGTGTGTGTGTGTGTGTGTGTGTGTGTGTGTGTGTGTGAGGGGGGGGATAGAGAGATGGATGAAAGAATATGTATATAAAGAAAGAGAGGGAAATAAAGAGAGAGAGCGTTGAATTAGGAAATAGAGTGGTTAGAGAGAGAGAGAGAGACGTGAACAAAAAGTGTGAGATGAGAGAGAGAAACAGAAGGTATGGATGGTTAGAAAGAAAGCAAGAAAGAAAGATATATCTGGTTGAGAGAGTGGAAAGAGAAAATGGGGCGTTTAGAGAGAGACAAGGAGAATTGGGTGAGAGAAAGAGTGTGACTAGAGAAAGAAAGAGAGAGAGACGGTGAGAGAGAAGAGTAAGTTAAAGAGAGAAAGAAAGATGAGCGAAAGATAGAGAAAGTAATCGCGAAAATGCGAATAATATATTCCGACATGTGCCAAAGAAACCGATTTTTAACTCATTTCAAGTTAAAACAAAATAACTAAACGTAACATTCGAGGAAGAGGAGAAGGTTTATTTGATATGACAGGGGCCCATGTCAAAAATATTGTTTCCCTTCTCGATAGGGACACATGGACCACTTTAAACCCATTTCTAATAATCAGCAGCATAAAGGCCTCAAAATCATTTTCTCACGTTGTTAAAAAAAATCGGTCATTCATTAGCTAAAAAGAAAATGGCCGGTATAGTATTTACTTCGTTGACGTTGTTCGACATTTGATAGTGATGCTAAAATCTGCGAATTGCCGAATATGGCTTGAAAGAATCCATGTTTACTTGCCTCCCCACGAGGGCAAAGTCGGACACAAGGTCAGATTTTATGTGGAGATATCACACACTATCTACTCCAAAAGGACGGGGGGGGGACTCGGATTGGGACAAAAAATTGGTCCAGTTCTTTCGACTGAGGAGAGAACAGATATTACAGTTTGATTTTACTGAGCCCGAACAGTCGAACACACTATTTCAGCCAAAGCGTGAGGTGTAGGACAGTGGGCTCATCCTCATACCTTCCCAGACAATGAATGAATGACCACAAAAGGTCTGAGGTGATTTGAAGTCAGCATCCGATTCCATAATCCACGACAGTTTTTACTAGGCTTATCACGCACCCAGTTTCATGGCAAGCGACCGTTTTTATAAAAATTAAAATCCAATTAAATACTATTTTTGTCTAATTTAGCAAAAATAAATAAAACTAAAAGCGCCAAAAAATCATAGTTAAAATAAACATGAATGCAATTTATTGCTTGTGGCAAGACTAGTTGCACTTTCTGACAAGTTAATGTGAGAACCTTAAGAAATTGAAAATTAGATACTTTGATGGGGGATCAAGTTTAGGGATTCTATGAAAAGGGTCATTGTTTGGGAGGAGGATATAGGTCATATTTGGTCACCTTTATCGGGACACATTAATCCCCATTTTTTGGGGGGGAGGGGTCAATCTAAATTAAATTTGTGAGATTCATTTAGTCATTTCTGTGGAGAACAAATTGTCATCATTTTTTTTTTTTAGGTGATGTGCGGTGGTGGACATTGTGTTTGAAAATGTATTTATTTGCCTCCTCACGAGGGCAGAATTAAAAATAAGGTCAGTTTTGTGGAGGGGGGATTCTGATTCCTTAAAAAGATTTAGGGACAAATAATTTTTAAAAACTCCCAAACGAGAAGAATTTATAAATAAAATATAATCATCCACGGACAGTTGTTTCGTTGCATAGGTCTCATCAGTGTGGCTAGACGTAAAGAGTGTAGCCACGTCGATGCGAAACACGAATTGTCAATGCGATCAGCAAGCAGCGCTAGCTCCCATAACGTATATATATATATATATATATATATATATATATATATATATATATATATATATGTAATAATGTTGTCATAAAACTATTGGTTGTGATGTAAAAAAAAAAGCCATCATCACATGTCGTCACTGTAACATGGCAGTATGAAGAGAGAGGAGGGTAAAGATGATATAGACAGGAAGATATAAAGACAAAGAGAATGAAGATAGAGAGAGAAGGATAGAAAAAAATGAGAAAGAGAAAAAAAATGAGAGAGGGAGGGAGAGGAGAAAACGAGGAGGAAGCGGCCGGTCAGCCACGTTGTTTGTTGTTAGATTGTCAAACTTGACAAGTCGCTTTTATTTTTCGTTCTCTTTTTTAACACACGCACACACGTGTGTTTGTGTGTGCGTGTGTTTAAGTGTGCGTGCACACGTAGGCACCACTGGTCAATGTACGCACAGGGCGAGAGAGATACACACGTTTTAGCGATGCAGTATGCACACAAAGAAACACACATAAATTGATTACATATATATAGACAATACACGCACACATGTTGTCAGATCGAGAGTAAGGATGCACGTATATTCTATTTATCACGTAGACACGTGCAAAACTCTGAAATAAATACACTAATATGATATCCATTGCACACACATATACACACACAAACACATTTACGTGAAAACGCATGCATACTTATTATTACACAGTGTCACGTAGGCAATTGTGTACAAATTGTGTGTGTGTGTGTGTGTGTGTGTGTGTGTGTCACACACACACTAGCCTGACGAATTCCTTCGATGGAATCAAACAAACGTTTCTCTGTTGCCCACGTGCCATATAGTCAATTTCTTAAAACATTATTGGTTACATATGTGCATATATGTTTCAGTGAAATCACAATACAAAGAGACCGCTGAACCAACCATCACTGCACATGTAACCAATAATGTTTGTGTAATAAACAAACTATATAACAGCTCTGTCCTCCATTGAGCACGCTTTCATAATCACACGGGTTTCATTGGATTTACATCTGGGAAACTAATCTATACAACGTTATATATATATAAACGATCAATAGATATACACACACGCGTGATGCGAACGCATGTTCGGGCATTGTCATTATTTGACAAATAAAAGTTTTCAAGCAATGCTTGCATGTTAGACTTTTTAAGCGATGAAAGGATTCGCACAGAAACTCTTTAAGCGGCTGCCAACCAAGCCGAAAAAGAAAAGCAAGTCTACATCATTGGAAGTGACAGCTTTCGAAGGTGTTAGATCATATCATCAATCATCACATGTTGATGACCGTTTTCAACGAAATAATACACACATAAAAAATAAAGTAAGCGCGCACACACACATTCTACAAGCTGGATTTCCAGTGTTTCTATGAAACTGCAGGTATCAATGGAGGATCATAGTATCATGAATGAAAATGTCATTCTCTTACATACGTAACTGAGCAGAGCACACTCTGGTCATTTCTATTATACAAGAACATACCATATATATATATATATATATTCAAGAAGCACACATCGTACACATTTTCATAAGCTAATAGCTACGCATTCACACATAAGCACATAGATCAGCATGCTCACTTAAATACACACACACACACATGTTTATGAAGGAAACACATTCAAGAAAGCACACACACATGTTCATGTAAACAAGCACAAACATATAGACATAAATAAATCAAACAAACACACACGTTTTCATATGCTCCAAAAAAATATGGACACATTTTTTAGACATAAATCCTTGACCTTTGGTTAATTTCATAAAACTTGGGAAAAATATCAATATTTATTATTTATTTTTATGCTATTATTAAATACTTTTTTTTATCGTAGATTTTAAATAATGTAAAGGTATTAAAAACGTGTAAAACTTTTCATATTAAAAATATAGGTGGGGGGGGGATCGAATAAAAATAGTGACATTTACTTTCTACAATTTGAAATGTTAAAATCGACTAAAAAAATAATTATAAATTTCTGTTACGTGTTCGGTTCTTTGCTAGAACAGACGCACGGATTTTCTTTTTATGGGTTTAGAAGCGAAAAAGCGCTAATAAAATTATAACACTGGACATTTTGGGCACTAAAAACTGTTTTTCCAATTGACATTTTAAAAACATTTCAAGGTACATTTTGAATTATTTTTATACAATAACTATGAAGAAATCGGCACGGTCACCATTTAGATACAATTATTTGACGATTAGCCTTTCGTACCGGCGGTTTCTGTAGCACTAGAAGACTGCTTTGGATACTACCCCTTCAATGGAGACAGGACTAATATATATAATTATGACTGACTATATATTATTTGCTCTTCCATTCCATTGATACCCTCGGTTTCACAGAAAGACTAAAAACTGACAGCCTGCGGCGTGCGCTCTACGCATGTTTACAATATTTGTTGGAATAGATTTTTTTAATTCGTTTCACTTTTCCCACATTTTTACTTAATAAATATTCGATTAATAGTAAATAAAATTCATAATTCAAATATATTTATCAAAATGATTACACATACGACGAGAATTACACCTGCATTAAAGCTGGCCATGAAAGCTAGCACGAATGCACATGACGAATTTTCTTCTTTTTCTGTCAAAATTAAAGTGTTTTTTTTTTTTTTGGTTTTTTTTTTTTTCTTTAATTATTGGAATTCTTTGAGATTAGTAATTTGTATATCTTATTTTTTTATTTGCAGACTATTATCCTCATCTTTATAGTAGTTTCACCTGAACACCTGACGAAGGCCAGAAGAATGGTTGGCCGAAACGTCGTGAAACACCAACTATAAAGATGAGGACAACAGTCCGCAAATAAAAAAAAGAAAAGGTGGGGCTTGTTTGGTAATTGAGCACTTGTGGAAACTTTTCTAAAATAAAAAATCTCATCTCTCTCATTTATGCGTGCGTATATATACGTTGATGAAATAGCCTTCCCTTACATTATGTTTACGTGTAGTGTTGGACATTATCGTTTGAAAGTGGTTTTAAAGCCTTTAAATTGTCGAATAAAAAGTAATTTCTGGCAAAAATTAATTATTGTTTATTTGTGCCGAACTTTCAAATTCTCTTCTCAGAAGAGTCTTTTGTCGTATAAAAGAACTCAATTCGTTCATTATCTGGTTATTTTATTTTCTAGAACGAAAGTTCCATCTTTCTAAAAATATGGGTTTTCCTTGATTTTTGTCGTATGAATCACATTTTTTACCAGTCATCTTAAAGGCTTCAAAATCATTTTAAATTGCTGTCAAAGTCGACCACGTAAACATGTCAGACATGTCTTTTATGTAGAAATCGATTTTAAAGCCTTTAAATTGATGAATAGAACATAATTTCTGGTTACAATAACATTAATAGAAGTCAAGTATTTTCGTTTATTTGTGATTTTTTAAACAATTTTTTAAAATATTTCAACAATATCGATAAATTATTTCAATATTTTATTCATTAATGATGTTCAATAATCCATTTTTATTGTTTTAAAAACGATTTCAACCAGCAAAAATATTCATGGGACGTTTTCACCATTTTTGTTTTCACGTCTGAAATCTGGCATTTCGTTTTACTCAAGTCGAGAAAACTGACATGTCTACCTTAAAAGATGAAATATTCACTTAAATTTCATTAAATTGATTAAAAATTCCGACAATTATTCTTGGTTAATGAATAAACTTGACATTTCAATGAAAATTTGCTGCAAAAATGTAAAATATGCTTTTTATTGAAATAAAAATTGTTTAATATGGCAAAAGAGTGACCAAAAAGTCAGGGATCAATATAGTACATGATTTAAATTAAAAATTAATCCCCCAGTTTTTATGATGGTCGACAGATTGTCCTAATTTATTTGTTTTTGAGATTTGTTTTATTTAAAACAGTTTTAAAAGATTAAAATGTTACTAATAATATTGATTAATTAAATGTTATTTTACCTGTTCTTTTTATGTTAATTTTTAAATTTTCGTGATAAGATTGCTATTTTTAACATCTGTTAGAAATTATAAATTACATCTATTAATAAACAAAGATTTAAAATTATTAATAATTTAGAAAATTAATTAAATAAATTCAAGCAGATCTTAGTGAGAAATTTAAATAAAATTTAATAATTTTTTTTTTTAATTTCTGAATTCGGCTACGTTTAAAAAATCATGTCATTTTTTATTCAAAATTATTTTTTTATCTATAATTGAGTTAATTTTTAAAATAAAAAAAAAGCCAGAAAAATGAGAAAAAAGTGTTCATTTAAATATCTTTTTACACTTAAATGATTGACAGAAGTTTAGAGACAAATCGCTTTTAAAATTTTACTGATTTTTTTTGTTGTTGTTAAATTCTAAAAGCAACAAATATTTTATTGTAAAATATTAAAAAAAATCACGAAATAAAAATAACTAAACGGAGTTTTATTTGCGTTGAAGCAACGTGGCAAACATTAAACAGGTGGATTAAAAATTAGTATTTAACTTTGTAAAAGTCTATAATAATGTCGCAAAACCATCGGTCCCAGACACTAACCCTAAGTCCATGTCCAACCCAACCACGACTAAGGTTTAATAGTTCGGTTAATAAAATGTTCTCTACGCACTTGTGTTGTTAATTAGATAGGATTTCCAAGTTTAATTCATTTTTTTACGGCATCTTTTGTTTATTAAATGAAAGTACAGAATAGTTACAAAACGTCCTCCATCTCATTAAGAATGGATTTCTAAATAATAACGTCAACATTTCAGCACAGTCCGTATTCTGAATAAGCACCTTTTTTTTTTCTTGCTAAGAACAAAAGGAGACTATGGTATTTTTGAAAAGCATTAATTGTACCAATTTTACAATACATTTTTTTTTAATAAGTTAACGTTATGTTGCCATGTTAATTTTGTTTGCGATATGGAGTTAAGTTTTAATTTGAACTATGGAAAGATCCTAAAAAAATTAAATAGAAAAGTTTCTAATAATCTTTTTAATTGAAAGGGGGGTGTACGTCGCAGAAATTATTAATTGTAATTTAACTTTTTAATCAGGTGCTTATGTATTTTAATTACCGCGCTATTTTTAAAAAGTTTTTTAAGGTTAAATTCAAGATTCACGAACAAAACACCCTCCCCCTCCCCATGTTAAGAATGGCTTTCGAAACAATAACGTATCAAAAATACATAAACACCCAAAATCATTTTGGTTTACCATCATTTTTATTAGTAAAAAGTATGAACATGTTTTTCAATATTTTATACTAACTAAACGGTTTATCGACTTTTTTTTTAAATAATTACATTTAAAGTTAAAATGAATTTAATTATTTAAATATATTTTAATGATCACGTTGAAGCAACGTGGCAAACATTAAAAAGGTGGACTAAAATAATATTAACATAAAATTATCATATAAATTTATTAATTTGAAAATCAAAAATAATTATTGATGTTTCGCATTTCAAAATCATCACATTTGAACTAGATTTTAAGAGTATCATCTTTTTTTTTTTGTTGCATTTTCTTAATTATATTAAAATAATTTGAATTAACGGTGCTAATGCACTTACTGATCCGCGCTATTTAAATCGTATTTCCAAGTTTAATTAAAGTTTTATGATTTTTTTAAATCAATTACCCTCCCTATGTTAAGAATGGCTTTTTAAATAATAACGTTATTATTTCAGCACGGATCAATAAGTGCACTAGTACCGAATTAAGTAATAGATTAAGTAATAGTTTCATTTAAAAAAAGCTGTTTCAATAACGATAATAAAAGTCATGAAAAGAAACGTTTCGTCAAGTAAACACGTGCACTGATCCCGGCAACGAAGGTGCACCTTTTCGATTTGTTGTGTCAAATTATGGCCAACAACCGACAAAACATGCCGATTAAAAAAACGATTACTACAGAGGAAAAAGGTACAAGATATAAGTACTATGTATGAAATACTTTCTTTTGTAATAAACTATTATTATTTGTAGCAGCCGAACCTTCGGGGGGGGGGGGGGTAAGCACAGAAAATGTAGTTTTTGTTGTTTCTTGCTGTTTGAAATCGGATTTGTACAGGGTTATACACACACACACATATATATATATATATATATATATATATATATATATATATATATATATATATATATATATATTGTGTGTGTGTGTATTCCAGATATTTCTGCTCAAATAGCCTATAAAGAACTCCTAACCTATCTACTTAAACTTACATATTGATAATGTCAACAATATACACGTATGACGTTTTTTTACAAATCGAAAAATATAGGGATATACGACATAAACATCAATTATATATACACACACACATACACACACACACATTATATTTATATATACACAAACGGGCACCATACTTGTCATAAACATTTTTCACTTCGAATGAAATATTGTATAAAATTACAAGAAAATATAAAAGAAAATTACGTACCACGGTCTTTTCGCTCCAAGAATTCTGCCGCTTTTAATAATTGTGCGATGCTCATGATGAATATATTTTGAATTTTTCTATTTTATAATAATGATTTACTTATATATCATATATATAGCACATATATATACTATATATATAAATATATATTTAAACAATATGTGTTGTGTGGTTTTGTGTGTGTAGAAAAAGTATTAGTTTCTATTTTGCACGTGTTTTTCGCGTGTAAAAATAGAAGTGTGTTTGGAACGAATGTTGTGTGAATTATATATATTAAAATATTTCATATATGCATATATATTTATATTTCTTTTTCTTTTTTTTTTCTCGCTCAACAGCAGATAGATTTGTATAATTATATTTAGAGAGAAATAACCGAAATCCTTTGTTGTTCAAACTATCCTTTTTTGTTGTGATTAAAAATATATTAGCAAACAACTGGTATATCCTTTGGTTTTTGTTTGCTTTTTTTAAGTATTTTTACATATATAATTAAATATTTTTTTTCTCTTTAAAATCTCCTCTTTTGTTTTTTTTTATAAATATAATACAGACATAAAAATATTCATTGATAAAACAAGATTTACGAGAAAGGAGATCTTTATATATTTTCAGGTATATATTTATATATATACATATATATATAAATATGTGTATTTCTTTTCATACAAACATTCACTCAGATGTATATACACAAAGAGATTAAATATATATTTACATATATACACAGAATTTGTTTAAATACATATATAATTGTTGAATATCATATGGAGATAAATGTGTAAATGAATATAGAGAGATATTTAATATAATGAAACAGCTGCGAGATTTTGAGTTTTATGAAAAATTGGTAAAATTTATCCTGGATGAAGAGTTGCAAAAAATCTGAATTTCCAGAGTTTGCCAAAAATTTTGCCAGACTTTTTAAAAAGAATGATGATTGATGGGTTATTAATAATAATATTATTAATAATAATATTATTAATAATAATAATGACAATAATAGTTGGACAATTGATAATAAAAAATATAAAAATAAGTTTAACTTAAGAAAATAATAAGTTAAAGGTTTGTTTGTTTCTTTGTTTGTTTTTTTTTTTGTAAAAAAAGAAAGCCTTTTAAAAGATAATTATTTTCAAGGATTATTCACCATTAAATTTATATATATAAATATATGTGTGTGTGTGTGTGTTGGATTTTTGTTGTTTTTTAGGGGGTTGTTTCTGGATTTATTTGCTTCTTTTTAAGTTGTTCCCTTCTTGGTATCCAGTTTTTTTTTTTTTTTTTCTTGTTTTTTTTTTCTTTACTTTGGTTAAATACTTTTTTTTTAGGGATTTCCAATAATAAAAATCAAAACATGTGTTTTTTTTTTGTTTTTTTTTATCGTTTGGTAGCTTCTTTCCGCTGGGACACAACTTTTTTATCCTTTAGGTAAGTATAAAATAAAGATTTATATCCGATTTCCTATATATATTATATATATATTTATATATATATATAGATATATATTTATATATACACATATATATATATTATATATACATTTATATATACATATATATAGATAGGTGTATATGTATATATGTATATATATTATATATATATGTATAATTTATTTATATATATATATATATATATTATATACAAGATATTTTGTTGTTGTTGATTTTTTTTATCCTCAGGAGTGGTGGGGGTGGGGATGAAAAGACAGAAGATTGGAACAAAACAGCCTTTTTCCCCGACGTGGTTTTTCTGGTCTGAGGTTGTTGGAAGAAATCGTGGAAAAACGTGCTACGACGATTTCTTCATTCGTTCTCTATTCTCTCTTTTCTTCTTTCCGATTTTTACAATAAGGATACTCCTCCTGTCGTTTCCTTTCGGTCAGTCCTTATTCGTTTCTCAATCTTTCCGAAAGGATTAACTTTTTGTGTCATGAAAACCCCTTCATTAAACTCTATTTCCTCTAACGTTAATGATAATAGTTAATAATAATTATTTTTTTTTTTAACTAAAACCGTCTTTTTTTTCTTTTTCTTTTTAGCTTTTAGATATATAGGTGTTTGTTTGTGTATACCTATTATTAAAATAATCTAGAATTATCCTTAATGAGACCAACTCTGGTGCGTGTTGCAGAGTGTCTAAACTTTCTAGGCGGAAAATGTCGAAGTAAACAGGCGGTTAGACATTACGGTCGGTATAAGGCAAGCGTGTTTTCACTCCGCCCTCTACCTTCTACCTACAGCCTCCATGCAAAAATATCGACACGTTTTCTCACAATCTACCATTTATCCACGTTTTCTGCAATTTTAACCATGCTTTAAAACTATTGTCTCTATATACATTTATATTTTCTTTTTATCTTTATATGCACTATATTTTCCTTATTGCGTTAATTTTTAATTCGGTTATTAAAGGTGTTTATAAAATTCTGGTTCGTTTCGTTTTCGTGCTATTTCGGTTTGACAGCGTTACGTTTTTTATACAACTTTTGCTTTTACTCAAGGCGTGAAAATTCTGTCATTTCAATGGGATTCGCTCGGCGAGTTAACACTGTTTTTGGTCTTTTAAAATATAAATTCAAATGACAGTATGTATAAATATCTAATTTTGTTTTATAGTTTAATACTCAACAAAGAAAACAATCTATTTTAAATGTGAAATAAACGTACTTTTAACAAAAGTCAGGTAGAGTTTTTTTTTTCTGTCGCTGAATTATGACAGACGAATTTTGTTTTATCTTTTAATAAATTAGGAGAAAAAAAACAATATTTGAAATTGCTTTCAATAAACGTAATTTTAGGAAAGAGTAGGTTGTTTTTTTAACACTGAAAAAATGGGATCTTTCTGTTTTTTTTTGTTTTGTTTTTTTTTTTTTTGTATTTTTTTAATAGAGTGCACCAATAAATGAAATTAGCTTTTATATTTTGCATAAATATTCAAATAGTTTATATGCATAATTTCTTTGTAAATAAGAAAAATAGTGCTTTGTTGTTTTTTAGCACATTTATTTTTAAAATTTTGTAAAAAATAAATACCAAAAATAAAAAATAAAAATCGGATTTAAATTATTTCGACGTATAAAATTATATAAATATACTTATTTATATACGTATATATATAAATCAGTCACTGACATTTGATCATTAGTTCATTTCACGAGTTTGGAATTGGATTGGAAAACACATGACTTCAACGTGCGTGCGGGCATCAAAACAATTCTTTTCTCTTTCACAAGAAATGTCAAAAATGCCCCAAATTTCGCAAACAAATATAGCTTTTTTTTCTTTTAAATCTTGCTATGATTATATAATTTCTTCATTTTAAGTTAGCTAATATCTATAAGATTTTGTATAATTTTAGCATTAAACAACAATTACGATTCTCCTTGATATAAAATAAGCGAAAGTCGGTAGTAATGTTGTTGTTTTAGGCGTGTTTGACTCTGAAGTTACTCTCTCTCACAAACATTACTACTCTTACTTCTACCCACAGTCTCTCTATTAAACATTTTGCTTTCTATTAAGCAAACATTCACCCTCTCTATTAATTATGTACCTATCACCAACTTGACTCTCCTCCTACTAATTTTTAAATGTTTCTATTACTATCACTCATGACTCTCTTACTCCGCCCCTCTTTCTATTACACCCAACTCACTTTCGTTTCACCCAATCTCTGTCTCTATCACATTATCCAGGTTAACTCTCTTACACACTCACCATATCATCTTATGCTTTCTCTATCTCTTTTCTCTTCCCTCATTATATAACCTAATGTTCTCTGTATCTATGCTCACTCCTCTCTATATATAACGTCTCGGTTCTCCCTCCTCGTCACATTATCATTCTTTTTTTCTTATTTTTTTTGGATAAACCGGCTTCCAGCTGAACTCCTACAACCACGTCTCTTATAACGCCTCCTACCTTCTATTTAAGCTTTATTCACTCTATTTTTTCTCTCTCTCTGTTTTCTCTGTTTATCTTTATGGTTTTGTGAACTCCCCCCCTAATCTCTGACTACTTATTTCCTCTCTCATTGTTTTTTTGTCCTTTGTCGACTCACTCTCTACCATTCTCATACTGACACGCGCACTTGTTCTCTTTGTCCCTTTTTTTCTCACACTTCGACCTCTTTTCTTTATTAATCGCAACAACCAGAATCCTAACCATAATGTGTACATACATAGTTACACACAGAAATACATGCAGTACACGACACACAGTACACAAGAAACATAAATTTACATTGTGGTGTACTTAAACGTTTATGTTTCGTCATACCTCTGCTTTTCCAAATCTGACCGTTTTTTTTTGTTTGTTTTTTAGTATCGAACAACCCCTTCTTCCTCCCTCGCATCTTACCTCTGCTTACCCTAAAGTACCTGCCCTTAACTGCATCAGCATTAGGTCATTTTACAGTGGGAATTGACCGCCCCCAACAGGGGCCACTTTCGACCAAACCCTATGGCATTCTCCGATGAGGGCATCTGATCTCAGACAACGGTAATAAACCA
>NC_136523.1:61208786-61221286 GCF_053919585.1 Euprymna scolopes | reverse complement strand
CTGTACACTGTTCAAACTGAGTACCTTTTATTATCTTCCATTTTCATATAAGATATTGAGGCATTTATTTGTTTAATATCTGCTGTCTTAATCCGATTTTGTTCCGATTCCA
Organism: Euprymna scolopes; assembly: GCF_053919585.1. Classification (NCBI taxonomy): domain Eukaryota; kingdom Metazoa; phylum Mollusca; class Cephalopoda; order Sepiida; family Sepiolidae; genus Euprymna; species Euprymna scolopes. The sequence continues at coordinate 61,221,174 of NC_136523.1, read as the reverse complement.
AGAGGTTACATGTGTGTGTGTGTGTGTGTGTGTGTGTGTGTGTGTGTGTGTGTGTGTGTGTGTGTGTGTGTGTGTGCAACCCACTTCCTATGCTATCCCTCCACACTATTTGGCAAATGTCTCCGTTGTCCTTTCCGACTCACGTGACTCGCTCACTCACGTGGTGCAGTTTGAGAAAACATCGCCTTCTTATATTCTCGGAGAAGAGCCCGAGTGTCAGCAATCGCACGCACTCACCTACGCACTCTACAATGAAGGCTTTTCCGCATACAACCTAACCCAACTCCTCCTTCCTTCCGCTTTAGCTATAACTCCTTCTCTTGTATTATTATTATTATTATTATTATTATTATTATTATTATTATTATTATTATTATAATTATTATTATTATTCACTTGTTCTCACGCAGGTTATCATTATTATCTCCGATTATGCACTGACAATTACCAGTGATGTTCCCTGGAGTCCGAGTGACAACAAATCTTCGCAAATTTCTAGTGCTCTGTTGAACTGTTCTTTTGTTAATTATTGCAAATTACTTTGCGTTATCGCTATAGGTGCTTACCAATGCTTTTCGCCCCCATCGGTCTTTCTATTCGCCTTGAAACTTCACGATTAACTGGTCTCGTGCCAGCCGAGACCGACGCTACCAAAGTTGTTTTTTTTTTTTGGGGGGGGGGGGGGTTTGAGAGCCAAAAGCATAACATTTTTGCGGTTTCAGTTTACATGATCTCATGTGATTGTATTATTATTATTATTATTATTATTATTATTATTATTATTATTATTATTATTATTATTTACTCACTAAGAGTAGTCACACAAGTCATCATCGAAGATTTCTCTTTGAGAACAACTTGTGGTATTCCCTGGAGTCTGAGTGACAACAATCCTCCCAAAATTTCCAGTACTCTCCACCCTTTTCAACATTTGCAAAAGAATTTGTGTCATTGCAACAGCCGCTTATGATTGATTTCTCATTAGCAGCGACCATTCGTCTTCACTGGAATTTGGTCGGCAATAAGCCTCCCAAAAGTCTCAATCCTCTTTGCAATCATTCAGCAGAAATCTGGCTAGTGTTTTCTCTTCTCGGCCTTTCCACCCTTCTTGACCCCCCCCCCCACTTATTCAGTGTGGTGCCATTTTATGGTCACACACACACACACACACACACACACACACACACACACACACACACACACACACACACAGGGGTGGCCGGAACGTAGGGGCGCATGGGAGTACCGTACAATTTATACCGTTTAAGTTTCATTATTCCATCTAATGCTTCTTTGTGTTTTACACCTGTAGCATTCTTCCTAATACAGATAAGATAGTTCGTATATGAAAGATGGGGTCAAATCTTGCTTCCAATGCAGTAACAATCTCATGATGACATTCGTATAGAGCGCTTTTAACTTCTTGCCGAAGCGTTTCATCAATATCTTCCCCAGTTTCTCCAGGTAACTTTCTTTTTCTTTTAATTCTATTTTCAGCTGGAATTTCCATTTCTTCGCTCTTGGTTTCACTTAGATTAATCAATTCCAACGACAGAGCGTCCCTGCCGCGGCTTAAGAAAATCATGAATGCTTCTATGTTAGTTACGCAGACATCCAAACCAATACCCGGTTCTTATATTTGCTTTTCGATCAAATTTCTCGCAGTATTTTTTCCAGGAATTAAAATCTGACATGAAGGATCTTGTTGCACGTTAAAAATAAATATCTAGAATAATTGAATCGTGTTAAAATTACTCTAAAAAGTGCACCTGTTTAAAAAAAAAAAATGGCACCAATTTCCAGATTATTTTCTTGATCTCGAAATCTCATATTCGATCTTGTGATCTCGAAGTCGAGATGCCCAGAACTGGCTATTAATAGGCCTACTTGTTTTAAGAGCATGCGCATTTGATATTGTAGAATAATTGTACATTTGTGTTGTAAAACTAGCGCGACCCGTGTGCCGACGTGTCCCAGGAAAATATTTTTAATCAAGAATTTTCGGATTCCAACATTCAACTATGGAAGCGAAATAAAGTATGGATAACAGGGTGGAACAAAAATGATATGCGTTTTTGAAATTGCTATTACAAGGGTTGAACAAAATAATGGAAACAGAGTGTTGGAAAGGGGGGGGGCGAAAAGGTCTTGCATCAGCAAATTTTTTGCTCTCGAGGGCCTTGTAGATATTCCTGGGACTATGCCAGAATGACTCGTATCTAGCTGAAAACACGAAATCAATAATTTGGGGATATTTTCAATTGTTATAGATTTTAAACCTTTATTAATTGATGCAAAATTCACAAGTTGTTTCCATAATTTTGTCCAAACCCTGTTATGGCAATTTCCAAAGCATCTCTTATTTTTGCCTCACCCTGTATATTTATGTAATCTAGAATAATTCGTAAGCTAAAATAAATAAATAAAAACATCTTAGGTAAAAGTTAAATGAAATACTCATTCTTCACGCTCAATTTAGAAATAAGTGTGCGTGTGTTATATCTGGTACTTTTACAGTATCTGAACCGAACTATTTTAAAAGTTTTTTGTTTGTTTCACCGAAAGTTTATCAGTAGATTTGGATGCACTTGTTTAACCCTGCATTAGTCACCTGACTGTTCTAAACATAGTTCGTCCCATGACGTGTTTATTCACCCCCAATACAAAAATGTTTATAATGTTATTATTTTGTAAAATATGCTTATCCTATTGGTTCAGGATATATCTACAGTTCCTATTGAACAGTTTGAATCACTTGTAGCTTGTTGATATTAATATAAAATAATACAATAAAATAAATTATAAACTAAGGAAAAAGTAAAAGATCTTAGATTTAGATCACATTTATTTTTAAAAAATACCCACAGGATACACGAGTGTGTATTATTGTTTAATATCTATGATGAACACAAAATGTTTCCAGAAATTGATTTCAATTTATGGAAACATTTTGTGTTCATCAGCAAAAAAATTAATGTCTGCTCTTAAATGTAACCACAAGATGTTTCCGCCTGGTTTCACTGAAATCTATAAATAATTATGTGTGTAATGAAAATAATAATAGATAAAATAACACATGTTACAGCTTGTTTTACTTCTTTTTTTTCTTTTTTTTTCACCGAGAATAACGTTTTTTCTTTTTTTTTTTTTTCACCGAGAATAACGTTTTTTGTTTTGTTTTTTTTTCACCGAGAATAACTTTTTTCTTTTGTAAATTTCTGTTTACTCGTTTTCACACTAAACATGGCATGTTACGACTTGAATGTAAGGGGCTACTATTTGTGACAGTGTCTAGCAAGTTAGTGCAGCCAGGGAAGTAGGAAAAAGGGATGGAATTCCAAAATCCAGCGGTTTGATGGAATAAACTATTAGAGTAAATGGCTTTCCGGTACCTAGGGATCTCAAGAGTAAAGGGGTGAGATTTTGCTGCTTGTCAGATTAGTCGCGAGTATGTACGTCCAGTGGGCACAAGTGCTGCGAGTTCATCAGAGCATATCCTATTAAAGTACTTGTAAAAAAGGCATAGAGATACGACATTACGGCGATAGAACAAGGTGTAGAGCAATAGTGCAATTAGATATGAAACTCTGGATATGACAACAATACTTGGGGAGTATTCGTCCATAGGATTTAATTTTCGTGAAAAGCCCTTCACGCCTTGTCAAAAGTCTTGAATATATCAAAGCGTTGAATATATCAGGGCAAGTTGGTTGTCTATTTTTTTTTTTTTTTTTTTTTTTCAAGCCTCAACATTTAACTACAGCAGTGAGTATATAATGTTTTGGGGGACGAGGGGGAAGAAAGGATACTAAAATGTTTATTAGTAAGCAAAGTATGATTATTGTTAATCTATATAATAAAGTAAAAACGATTTTCCCCTGATGATTCAGAATCAATCAGTAATTCGACAGTGTTATTTTCTAGTTTAGTTACCGATTTTTTTTTTTTTTTTTTTTTTTTACTTTTCACAATTATTGTCGGCGATTATTTTTTTTCTCTCAATCAAAAATTGGTATACCCATGTATTCTGGAATATTTTTTAAGTAAGACAATTAAAAAAAAAACAATTATCCTCAGGCGACAGTAGCAACAGTTATAATAATAATAATGATACTTTTTGAACGCTGTCGGAATTAGCAACGCTTCGCTTCTCTAATAAATATTTCCAAGTTCCATTTTAAGTCAGTCACAAATATGGACGGGATGTTGTGCTTTCTCTTCCCAGACAACAGGACTTGAATTTTAATGGTAAGTCAATTTCAATTTGTGAGTGAAGTTAATTTCAAAATAACATTTAACAGTTAATATGTTATTTCAAAACTGTGCGTGCGCTTTTGAGACTTGATTGGAGGCATTTTGCGCTATCATGACTCCCCTGGTCCGCTTCCTTCGAAAATGATTTATGAGGTTGACAAGAAAGCTATTGCGTTTTTTAACTTTTAAATTCAGATGAACGTATTTTGGTTCAAACAAAAATTTATTGAATCCACACATTTTTGCCAACGCAAAACAAGTGTAATTTATGCCACTAATATAAAAATCTTGCATTCTGGTGGCGATGAAGTCGCTAAAGGCGTTTTTGATATCGCTTAGATTTTTAGAGTATTTCTCACGCAGAAAGTTGTCGAGATGCTTGAAAAAGTGGTAGTCGATAGGTGAGAAGTCTGGAGAGTATGGCTGATGAGGCAGAGTTTCGTTGTCCAATTTGTTCAACGTCTGCAGGGTCAGTTTAGCAATGTGCGGTCGGGTATTGCCATGGAAGAGAATTGTTTGTTTTTTGTTTTGTTTTTTGTTGATTAATGGTAAGTGTTGTTGACGAAGTTTCTGATGCACTTCATCCATTTATTGGCAGTACTTTTTCGCCGTAATGGTTTCACCTGCATTCAAAAAACTTTAATAGATGAGACCAGTCGCAGACCACCAAACAGTCAACATGACCTTCTTTTGGTACAACTGTGGCTTCAGGAAGTCGGCGTCTAAACATTGAGGTGAGCGTCACCGGTTCTCGTAAAGAACCAACTTTTCATCGCAGGTCACAACTTTGTCGAGAAACGGACGTTCTTGTTGACAATTCATAATGGCGTTTCTTTTGGTTGTCTTTCGATTCGTGAGGCACCCATTTATCAAGATTTTTTGTCGTCCCAATCTCTTTCAAGTGGTTGGAAATCGTCGTATACGTTAAGTCTAATTCAGAAGCAAGTTCTCGAGCAGTTGTGCGTGGATTGGCTTCAACTCTTAATTGATCGTTGCCAACATCCGATGGTCGACCACTACGAAATTTTATAAACCACCATTACGCCGTGTGTTCAATAGTGGTTCATTCGCCAAACGCTTCGTTGATATCGCGAATTGTTTCAAAAGCTTATCGACCTAGATTCGAATTGAAATAAGGAAATTGTGCGAATTTTCTTTTTCCATCTTGTATTCAACTTTCTGAAAAGAAGACATCAATGCTTTAAAACAATTGTATTTTAAACGATTAGATAGAGCAAAAAAAAAATGATATGTAAAGTAAAGATATTATAACGAAAGCTTATTTGAAAATATATCATTTGAAATCCAAATTATAAATTCCGCAAGAACTTTCCTGTAAACCTAAAAGATAAAGAAATCGTGTTGAAACATGAATTTGCGCGCGCACCTCTGTTGTATCAAAAATATATTTTCTTTATTGGGCCTTTTATTTTATAGAAAGTAAAAATTTGAAACTTTTAAGATCCGTTCATTTAATCAACGCGTTTAACAATGATAACGCCATTTTGGACTTATGTGTGACAGACCAACGAAAATGCCATTTCAAACTTAAGCATAGCAAACTAACGGAAATGAGACTAACAAAAATGTTATTTCAAATTAAGCATAACAAACTAAGAAAATAAGGCGAACAAAAATGCTATTTCAAACATTAGCATAGCAGACTAACGGAAATTAGACCAATGAAAATGATATTTCAAACTTAACATGATAGAGTTACGGATATTAGATCAATGAAAATGCAAATTTTAATTCAAGTGTGACCGTCTAACGATTAGAATTAGTATTTCTAATATTCAAACTGGCGGAAATGCTAAATGAAACCTAAGCATGACAGACCAACTGAAATGCTATTTCAAAGTGTGACAGATTTACGGGCAGACCCTCTTATTTAGTTGCGTGATCACATCCCCAAAACAATGAATTCTTTAGCATGATTCTTTAATTCTTCTAATAAATTTACCATTGAATTTATTTTTTGATCTTCTCTAAAAAGATCACAATAAGTATTGACACATACTTACCAACAAATACACGCAACAATATAATGTCCGTCACTCCAACATCTAACCGCGTACGAAGTGGTTGTTTTGTTTTACGGCATATCAACCCTTTTCGGGTTATTTAATGCCGAACTTTTAGAAAAAAATGTTTATACTTCACGTTCATTATATCGACAAATATTTATTCGTGCTGTTTGGTTTGGTTGTTTTGTTGCGGAAAATTGTTGCCAGAACATGATTAAGTTTTGCAAAGGGAAAGGAAAAATAACAAGAATGTTTGGTTCATTTTAAGTCAGGAAGCTAACATCTTCAGACGGCCTGATCAGCTAGCACCAAGCAATCGTATACAAGTTATTTATATACCATGTGACCCGCAAAAGAAATGTCACGCATAAAACCTTTAATAAAGTTGACAATACTTTCTTCAATCGAACCATATTTAACGCAAACGAAGTCAGTCTACGCTCCCTCCATCTGCGCTATTTAGAATCTGGTCGAGAATATTCTACACAGCGAATCTGAATCTCAACCACCTTACTTATCTGTGAATAGGAAGAACTGATAGGTGAGATCGAAGAGTGAGGACACGCCAAAGGTTGAATCTCTAATATGCCCTGCAAGTTACTTTCAAGATGAATGCTCGCCGATCAGCAGTGCATGGTTTACGACCCTCTTTTCATTGAGCGTCGGGCACCTAGACAACAGCAACTGACCCAGGTTTCCTGTCGTCCTACACACAGATTGGAGAACGAGCATTATCCAGTTTTGTAGTTGTGGTCACTCGGTTGACGTATATGAACTCCACATTTTTTCATTTAGGAGGAACGCCGGCAGGTTCCTTAGACACAGCATTCTAAGCAAAACAACGACGAGTCATAGATAATGCTAGCTTCCCATTGATACTTAAATCAGCTGGCCTCAACGGAAGAGACAATAAACTTCCCAACGGCTACGCGGCGTTTAAATAACTAATCCTTAATATGAAATACAACTTGTGCAATACGTTTGCGCCATCTAATTAATACCTGCTCAACAATTACTTTGACAGATGCATCTTCAGGCCTTGCTCTGTCAGACTGACGCATGGTTCGATATATTTCTAGAATATCACCCCCGAGGCTTCAACTTCTCACGCTTTGTGAAGGAGTTAGCTGATTACTAATCGCCTGGGGCTGCTAAGGGATTTTGTGGGCTAGAGTGCTCTTCCTCTATAGCGCTGAATTTTCCATCTACTTTCTGATCTTGCGTTATATATGCCTTGGTTCATTGGAAGATAAACCAAAGTTCTCACAAACAATGTAACTCTGGTACCGGCTTCCATGATCATATAACTTCATGCAAATTTCGTGAAATACTACTGGACTAATTTTGAGAAAATAAGACGAAGGAAATGTCATAATGGCGGATGAAAGGACGAACAAATTACCATACAGTAATGAAACATTTTTATGTAATTAAGAATGAAATAACCGTAGCCAACAGAAGAGATACTGAAATGACCAAGAAACATATTAAGTCGTAGAAATTAGTCACTCGCAATTTCTAGAAAATGTATCATAGTGTGGTAAAGGGTGAGCAATTCAACCACTATTGAACAACCACGAGATCACTTGCATGACAACTGAGTAGGCTGACCTGCTTTCCTAGCAATTCGCATCGATCTCCACTTTTGACCCTACAAACCACTCCTTCCCAAATTTCCCTCTGTGGACAGAATCCACACTCATTAATCTGAGAATCACCCTTTTCCAGATCCGTGAAATCATAAAAAAAAACTATACACCTCCAAGGCGTGTGGGCCTGTCTTATTTAAACTCTTCAAAAAAATGGTTTGCAGAGTCTTGTTTCCCAAATAGCTGAAAAATTTCCATCGTTGTACGACTATTACAGAATTTTACAAAAGAACTGCTCAATTATCCCTGAACAGCCTCCACCTCTTCTGATAGACATAAGGGAAAAACGAATATATGCATATCTAAAGCAGCGGTAGAAGCCTAAGAAAATGGCCTGCAGTCGGTAGTGGAATGGGACCGTAAATGGATAATGATATTTAATGCTGCTAAGACTAAGCTTCTTTCTTATAACAATTACAAAAAAAATTCTAAACCATCGATTGCTATGATAAATAGCACCCTGACTGAGAGCTCACTGCGCCAACTCCACAGTTTGACATGCTTAACTTTGGTGATCTAACGAGAAGCAGCGTGTCACCATGATTATGTCGTATATGCATTGAGAGGCCATATGAAGGTTGCTGATATTTATAAGTGAAAGTGCTGTTATAGGACCGACAAGTCGTTATTTGGCGATTGTTTTGATAGATATTATCCACGGAAAAACATATTGTTGGCGGTTAAGACGCGGTGAGTTTAAAACCGATTTAGGACAACACTTCTTACAGAGGTGAAAGTCACGAAAGTGTTTCTACATATCATTGGATAGCAATCACTAAAGACTGATTAGAAACTCAGTGGACAAATCTTAAACTGAAATGCATTTGTTAGATCGCAGAAAAGACTGTGAATATTATGAAAGAATACATATGCGATTTTTTTCTGTGAAGAGGGCTGAGAGGAGTCACCATACATTCTCGTGAACGAGCGAACACCTACTACCAATATAGATCTAAATGTATTATCTATGCTCATATTCTCCAGGTGTCAACCTAAATTGATGTCGTTTATACATGTCGAGGGTGCGTCTTCGGTAATCAGTTCAAAAAGATCTGATCAGTTTTTAATTGGTGACTTGGATTCTTTTGGTAAAGTTCTGTCTAATTCTAAGAGGCCCACCATCTCTCTTTGAGAAGGGGTAATTTATTACAAATCGCCTGAATTCTCCTACAAAGTGATACCGACGGAGTTGCACAAACATTTTCTGTGGGCCAGTTTGCACACGAGGTGCTCTTACCAAGGAATATCGATGGGGTTTCTCAGGTATTTTTTGTGGTCAAAGTACTCTTCCTTTAGATCGCTGACTTTTCAGTGTTCACCTTCAACCCTGGATCACAACTCCCCGCGATGAGAGGGAGGTAAAAGCGAACACCTGCTACCGACGCAGATCAAAGTGTAATATTTGCACTCATATTTGACTCCGAAAATCGGGGAAAAGTGTTGAAGAGAGACAAACATATTAAAAATAACACTGACCACTAAAGGATGCTGAGTTCCCCTCTCGAAACCGATTTTTGTCACACTCTACTCAAGGACAAATCCCAACGATAATGATAGCAGTTGTGTCCAGCAAACTAAAAACGATGCCAAAAGAATATCGAACTAAATGCTATGATGTATCGCCCCTTTTAGGACTCGAACATGCGATCTCAATACATGAACGTATACGCCAATACAAAACTCGTCCCCACCTGGCCCATAACAGACTGGCGTGGTCCTAGGTTTCTTCCTATAATAGTTGCAAATCAGTATGTCGTCCCTCCTCCTCCTCCTCCTCCTTTTCCTCCTCCTCCTCCATCATCATCATCATCATCATCATCATCATCATCATCATCATCATCTACTACTACTACTACTACTACTACTACTACTCATGAATTCTCACACAAGTCATTGTCAGTGATCTCTAACGGCAGTATGCCCTGGAGTCTGAGTGAAAACATGTCTCCCCAGATGTCCAGTAATCTCCATCTTTTTCGATAACAATTTCAAATGATTTTGCATTATTTTAACAATTACCTAACATTGATTTTTCGATGGCAACGACCATTGGTCATTTCTAGGATTTAGGTGGCCATAAATCTCCCCAAGGGTCCAGTACACTCTGCACTCTTTCAGTGGAGGTTTGGTTAGTGTTCTTCCTTCTAGGATTTCCCCATCACCCTTGTCTCCTCACGACCATTCTGTGTGGTATCAGCTGAGGAGGCAGTTTTAAAATTTTTTTTTTTTTTACAGTTTCAGTTTCCTTGATTTTAATTGTAACTGCAATATGGTTGGTTAGCGTCTGTAGTTGGCTATGGGTTACTTTCTGTATTTAAGTCGTTTTCATCATCATCATCATCATCATCATCATCATCATCATTATTATTATTATTATTATTATTATTATTATTAGTAGTAGTAGTAGTAGTAGTAGTAGTAGTAGTAGTAGTGCGTTGTTTTCCACAGCTATTATTGCGTCCCTATTGACTTGCCCCCTCCCCAAGAAGGAAAGGTTAATATAAGGTCATTATTTTTAAGGTAGGGAAAATGCTAGTTGGTTGGTTTTGTTTTACGCCATATCAACCCTTTTTAGATTATTTAATGCCGAATCCAGTGATTTTGAGGAATAAGTTTTTAATGGAATATATTTTTTTGTTGTTTTTTTGTTGTTTTTTTTTGTTTGTTTTTTTCAAGTCAGTTTCTATTTAACCCATAGTTGGGACCCTAACAGGTACTACCACTCCGGGTGAGAGTGGACCTGGGAGCAATGGCAATTAATGGGTGGCTCCACAGTCCTCAAAGCCCGCAAGCTGCGGCCTCACCATCGGATATAGTTTAAGGTCATATCCAGGATTATGGAAAATGCAGCTACCTAAAGAGGATTAATCTGGATAGAAACAAAGTGTCTGTATAGATCCGTCGATACTCGACCTTTTTGGCTAGGATCAAAGTGTACTAAATAAAGATGAGTCGAATCAAGGATAGGATACGCAAAGTAGGACGGACAGAAGATGACCAACGACCGCCCACAGTTGTGATGGCCTTGTACTTAATTTGTCAAAGTGTATACTTTATATTCTTTAGCAAACAAATGATTCAAAGTGTAGTATCTGTTCTGATACTACACTTATTTTTTTCTAGTTCGATGAAAGAGTGATCCTTCTGGACTAAGAGAGAGTTTTTATTTTTGTCTAAATCAAAAGTGCCCCTTTCTGTGCAGTTGGACTGTCCCTTACTCTCACGGAGAGGCAAGTACATGGAAACAATGAACCCCAAGTAGGGGACAATGACTGCGAAGAGAACCTTCTCTTCAGGGAGCGAACAGATATTACAATTTGAGCTGAATGAATGAATGAAATGTAATGGCAAATTTTTAGATTAACATCCCCCCGCCCTTGAAAATGAGATGCTACCATTTTAGGCGATTACGTAGCAACACACTAAATTTAGAGTGGGGAATAAATTTCACAACAAATTAATTTTATTTCACGTACTCATTTGCTACCTATAAGCATTTAATTTTTTTAATGTTTAATAGAGGCGAACCTGTACGAGAGTGCCCCCACTGAAAATGCGATTTTTTTTTTACACCTTTTTAAAACATTTTCCGACGGTTATTATAGATTACAGACTTAACTATCATATCAGTAGAAAGAATTTTGATAAAAAACATAAATTCAATGACTTTTAAGAAGGGGTTCATTTTATCGTTATAACGTTCTACTTACTTGCTCCCTGACTTACTGTACATTTTTTTTTACCAACGTTTCACGTAATTAGTTACGGTGAGATTTCCTTAAATTCCCTTAAAACTAACGAAAAAAATAAAATAAAATAAAATAAAAAACAATAAAAATGAAAATGTCCCCTGCTAATCACGAAATATATTTTAAGCGTCTTTTAATACGGGAACACTAGGCAGACTTTTTTTTTTAAATTTATTTATTTTTTATTTTTATTTATTTATTTATATTTTTATTAATTATCAAAGTTACATAGATACGAGAACTACGTGCACACAGAAAATCTCACCGGGCACGTGACTCGTCGGTAAGTAGATGTCCAGTAAGTCAGGGAGTAAGTAAGTAGAACATAACGATAAAGTGAACCCCTTCTTAAAAGTCATTAAATTCATATTTTATCGAAAAAAGATTCTGCTAGTCATGTCTCTAATCTATGATAATCGTCGGGAACGTTAAAAAAAAAACAAAAAAGGTAAAAAAAAAAAAAAAAAACGCATTTTTAGGGAGGGGTACCGATTATGACCAAAGTAGCCATGTTTTGTTTTTTTTTAACATAAACAATTGTAAGAATCGGTATTTACGCCAATTTTAAAGATTTAAATATTTTATTTATTTATTTTTGTTGTTAACGCAAATAGCTCACAAATGAATTATCTATATTATTTTTCTCTTTGTCTGTCCGTTCCACTTTTTCTCGGAAACTAATGGACCGATCTGGTTGAAATTTTATATG
>NC_136523.1:61193786-61203786 GCF_053919585.1 Euprymna scolopes | reverse complement strand
CCTAAATAAAATCTATTTTTTTCCAGTTTGCAAATGAAAAATGGATTTAACTACTGCCAGCAAGTTGAGCTCTTTTCCAATGGGTGAATTAAGGATTTCTAACCCGGATCCACAGAAGCTTTAAACGAAGCAATGACAAAACATTTATACTTTTTTTATACGTGAATTTATTGAAATTTTAAAGATTTGTATTCAGATTTTATTTCATGAATATAACGAAATTCATTCATTGTTTTCACTACCGGACAAAGAGAGAGAGAGAGAGAGAGAGAGAGAGAGAGAGAGAGAGAGAGAGAGAGAGAGAAAGAGAACCCCGACGTCGCCGGGATTTAATTATGATCAAGAAATGCTCCAAATATCAAATACTTTTATTGTCATCGAAATCGGCGAAACTGTCTATTGATTGCCTGCTCTAGTCAGGACCCTACCACAATGGACCAGGAGAAAGCTTCGCATGTTTCCCCGCATTTACTTAGTTTGCAATATATCGTAGACTACCTAACGTTTTTAGACGTATTGCATTGTAGAGAACTCACGGTCGATTTTATAAAATTATTTATGCATGAATTAAAGTTTAAAAAGTAAAAGTTAAGTAATATAGGATTCAGTTGTGCTCTAAACAGAAACACTCATTTCGAACGCGCCCCTGCCTTATCAAAGAATCTACAGTTACTTTTATACGCGAGATCCTTCTGCTTGGGCAGTGATAAAACTTTAAAATGCACTCGTGGTGTTAGGCTGTATTCGAGTATTAACTTTGGTCAAAATTTGACTGTTCCTTCTTCAATCGGATTCTTTAAAATTATCAATATTTCATACTTATCGAGGGCATTCCAATACGAAAACCTATCCAAGGTTGGTTTAAATTGTTTTATTAAAAAGGTTTGTCTAAAGACTTACCTTTAAAAAGTTGCTTTCTAGGGGCATTCGGGTCTGTTTTGAACGAATATCACATTTAAAATTGTCGCATTAATGACATTAATGTTCTTATTATCCACCGTATTTCATCTCGTTTGTTTCTGCGCGTGCATTTAATTTTTTGTGCCCTACAAATATTTAAAACATTAAAATATTTGTATATATATATATATATATATATATATATATATATATATATATATATATATATATATATATATATATATATATATATATATACTAGCAAAAGTACCCGCCGTTGACTGGGTTTAAAAACAGCCTACAGAAAATGGACTCTGATTTATGAAAGTATGATAGGTTGTGAAAAGGAAGGGTTGTAAAGAGATAGCTTCGAATTTGGAGGTATCAAAACCAAAGCAAAATATGATGAAAGTAAAAATAAAATAGATAAAGCGCATAATTTATTATACCATACCTGTTCACACTGAAACACTTATCACAATATTCTGTGGATCTATATTTAAAAACAAAAACCTTGTTAAACTTTGTGACATATTTCCATTCTATGAAGGTCAAGTGCGAACGAACACCCCATAATTTTTTTATGCCATATTTCTTCAAACTGAAACATAATTATCAAAGTATACTTACGCAGATGGATATGAAAAGTCTTCATTAAAGTTTGTGTATATATCTCCATTCTATGGAGGTCAGGCACGAACGCAGACCCCACAATTTTATTATACCATCACTATTTAAGTTAAAGCATACTTATCAAAGTATTCTTATGTACATCTATGTCAAAAACACTTGTAAACGTTTTTTTTTTTTAATTTTTAATTTTTTTATTTCCATACTTTGTGGACCAGGCACGAACGCAGACCCCACAATTTTAATGAACCACCGTTCTGACAGATCAAACATACTTATTCCTGTGTCTCAATACATCTTCTATCATTATATGTAATCAGTTTTTTTTAAATATTCAACCATATAGGAGCTTATTCGTGACCACACACACACACATACACACTCACACACACAGACATTCACATTTATATATATATATATATATATATATATATATATATATATATATATATATATATATATAAGGTGACCCCCCCAAAAAAAAACAAAGGCTAAATGGAGGCCATCTAGAACATATGCCGTAGAACGGAGAAAAAAAAAAAAAACGCCAAAGACCCTAGTGCTTTGATGTGATGCTTTGAATATAATAAACTAGTTATGACCAAAGTTTCATTTCATTCGGACAAAACACTAAGAAACGGGGCCTAATTAGGAGTTGGGACCTGTTTCTTTTGGGTCACCCTATATATATATATATATATATATATATATATAAACGCACTCTACATAAAAAATCCGAACAAGTCTGTTATTGTATATTTGTTTACAGGAACGATGTGCGTGTGCGAAGATCAAGGTCAAACCAGTGTCGATTGAAATCTGTCCTTTTTGAGTCCTTATTCTTGTCTTGATCCAGTGTCTTTTATATATATGTACAGATCACATTATATTATATGTTTACTTGAAAGTTTCGCATGTTAAAGTTCCGTATGTTATATTTCGGGAACATTTCTTTCGTCAGATGCGGGTTTTCAACTTTAATTTGAGTATGGAGGTCGTTGTTAGCGGGAGCGATTCGACAGAAAATGGACTCTGATTTATGAAAGTATGATAGGTTATGAAACTTATTATATATATATATATATATATATATATATATATATATATATGTGTGTGTGTGTGTGTGTGTGTGTGTGCGTGCGTGTGTGTGTATATAGTGCGCGTATTTCCATAGCCAGACAACATCGCAGCTCACTAGATCCATAACAGCTAACAAACCGGAAGTGTAAGACTCAAGGTTTACCTTCATCAGTTAGACACATGCGAACTTGCGAGCACTCTACCAACTGGACATACACGCCACACACACAATCATCTCATAACTTGTCGCTCCATCTCTTCAACCAGCGGCGTGCGGTTTCATTACCAACACTGAGGTCTTCGTCCGTGCAGTTGGGACCCAGTAGGAAAGATGTTAAAATGTGGTCGATGGTCTGAACTTGGGCACCACAGGGGCATTCAGCAGTTGTAGAGTAACCCCACATGAGGAGGTTGTCGCCAGTTTTTACAACTTTTGCTCTTGTCCTATTCAGAGTGACCCACTCCGAACGGGACAGGTGTGTGCCAGGTGGTAAGGTTTCACTGGGTTCTGGCAGTGCTATATTTGTAGACTGAGGGTCTACCTCTCTCCACATCTGCAGCCGGTAAGAGGATGTAGGAGTGTCCGGTAGTTCCTCCACTGTGGCAAAGCTTCGCCGGGACACAAGTCGTCTAGCCACCTCCGAGTAGCCATAGAGAGGGTGTCTGGGGTCTTCGAGTTGTTTAGTACGCTCAACTCTCTCTCGCAATTATATCCCGGCGGACTTTAGGTGGTGGTATGCCACTTAATCGGTATAGGGCTGGTAGAGGTGTGCTTTTTAAATTTCCGGTTATGATCCGGCAAGCTTTGTGGAGATCTGCGTCAATGCGGTGAGCAAGACCATACTGCAGCGCCATATTCAGCCGTGGAGTAACATAGGGCTAATGATGTTGTCCTTAGCGTGTGTGGGTCTGCTCCCCAACTCGAGTTAGCCAGTATGTTGACTAAGTTAATTCGAGGCGCGATCTTCTTTCGGAGCTTGTCTATGTGTGTCTTGAAGGAGAGAGTTCGGTCCAGTGTGATGCCAAGGTAGACTGGATATGGTTCATTTACTAGCTCCTTACCTTCCCATTGGATCTTCAGCTTCCTGTTGGCTATGTGGTTGTTAAGGTGGAAACTATAAACTTTTGTTTTCCCAGGATTGGGATTCAGGAACCATTTCTTATAGTAGGAGGCTAGGGTTTTTAAGGCACTGGAGATTCTTTTCTCAATTGCTTCAAAGCTCTTGTCTTGTGTCTTAAGACACATGTCATCCGCATAGATGAATCTACGGATGTCTGTAAATTCTGATAGGTCATTTGTATAGATGTTAAACAAAGTCGGCGCCAAGACAGAACCCTGGGGCAGACCATTCTTCTGTGACCTCCACCGACTCTGCCTACCATCCATTTCGACAAAGAATCTTCGATTCCGGAGAAGAGATTCTATAATGGAAACCATTTTTCTGTTCTTCAAGGTCTGGACAACTTTCAGCAGAAGTGCTCGGTGGTTGATGGTGTCATAGGCTGCCGTGAGGTCGATAAATACAATCCCTGTGATGTTTTTTCTTTCATACCCATCCTCTATGTACTGAGTCAAGTTCAGAACCTGACCAACACATGAACGCCCCTCCCTGAACCCAGACTGGTCGTCCGTAAGCTGGTCTTCAACTATTGGTGATATCCTGGCCAGAATGGGGCGTTCATACAACTTGTACAGTACACACAACAAGGATATAGGGCGATAGCTAGATGGTAGTTGGGGACCTTTCCCTGGTTTAAGAAGAGCTATAACTTTTGCCCGTCGCCAGATCTTGGGAATGTTGTATCCAGCAGCACAGGAGTTGAACAGTGATAGGATCCATTCACGAGATCTTGGCCCAAAATTCTGGATCATCTCTGTTGAGATACCATCGAGTCCTGATGCCTTTCTAGACTTGAGATGTTTAATTCCAGTCTTCAATTCCTCCTCAGTAAATGGGGGGAACATGTCATCAGACTTTTTGTGGACTTCGCCCATCTTCTCTTTCATCTGTTTAACGTAACCTCGTTCTCTGTGCAGTGGTTTCCCATTTATAAGTAGTTGGTGAGCAACTTGGTTTGGTGAGACTGCTGCTGCTGCTGTAGTGTCCGGTTTTTTATCGTTGTTTAGCTTTTTTATTGTTTTCCATGCATTTTTGCTATTGTGGGTCGTGTTCAGATCTGCAACGGTCTCCATCCATCGCTCCTTACGGGCTGCAGATAGAGAGGACAACAGTTTGTTGCCCAGCTCAATGGTAAGTTCTTCGAATGGGTCTCTGTTATATGCTTGTACATAATTTTCATAGATGGTCTTACTTGTTTCATCCAAGCCACTTATGTATTCCTTCCTACAGCCCCTTGGGATGTTCTTCTTGGCAATGTGCCAACAAGAGCTTGGAAGGCTTCATATCCTGATACTACGGGGGGTACATCATTAATTGTAATCTCTAAGTTGTCCGTGAAACCCTCCCAGTTAGCCCTCCGATAGTTGAATCTGGCCATAGGTTTAGTAGGTACAGGTCCAACTACTGATTGCATCTCAACAATGATGGGTCGGTGTTGGGATTTTGGGATCGGTTGGCCAGTGGACTTGCTGAAGTTGTGTTGATGCCTTGCTGATGAAAATGCGAGGTCGGGGTTATGGCCTTTTCGTCATCGAGCGTTTAAGAAGGATGGTTTATCCTTAGGCCTATTGAGAATGGCAAGGTTTTGGTGTAAGGCCCATTCTTCAACAAAATCTCC
Organism: Euprymna scolopes; assembly: GCF_053919585.1. Lineage (NCBI taxonomy): Eukaryota > Metazoa > Mollusca > Cephalopoda > Sepiida > Sepiolidae > Euprymna > Euprymna scolopes. Next base: position 61,198,437 of record NC_136523.1, on the reverse strand, counting down.
GTCCTGGTTGTTCTTAACATAGCCCCACATTATGTTGTGGCTGTTGAAGTCGCCAATTATGATATTGGCATTATTATCAATTTGGATGTTGTCAGGCCAACTGAATGGCACAGGTGGTGGCTTGTAGACGGAGGTGATGGTTACGTGAATTGTTTTCACCTACAAAATTTCGATACCCCTTGAGGTAAAGTCAGTACACCCTTTGAGTATTGATTTGTCACGAATATAAACGGCACTCTCTTGCACAACACTTTGATGAGAGATAGCGAGGTGCATTCCAGGTATTTTTGGTGGGTTGTCCAATTTATGGGTCTCCTGGATGCAGAGGACATCTGCTTTCAGGTTAGATAAAATGTCAGATTTGGGTAGGGATATACCTTCAGCATTGAAGCTGATGATCTTTAATTTGGCCGACATGTTGTTTCCGGGGCCGAGGGTCTATCCTTTTACCGCCACCGGAGATATGCAGACATGTTGCGTAATGTAGCAATTGGTTCTCCCGAAGAATTAACAGAGGGCACCACGTGAAGGTTTGCTATTTGCGCCCCCACACACAATAAAGCCTATTAACTGACAAGGATCAGGCAAACTGCGGCGAAATTCGACAATGGAATGAACCTACTTCGTACCGAACAATGGACGTGGTCATCGCAACCGGCTATAACCCAAGCCGACGTCTCACAAGTAAGACTTTTATACTCGTAAGAATGACGACATTAGGATACGCTAACCTAGCGAACAATCAGTCGATTTTTCTGAAATTTCACACGAAAGTACTTGATGTGTCTGGGAGTGTTCTTACATAGGAATGATACCAATAAGTATTGATACCGATAAGTATTGATAATCGAAAAAATCCGACTAAAGAAAGAGTTCGATTTTGACCAAAGTTAACACTTTCATACAACCTAATATCACAAGTACATTTGAGAAGTTTTATTAGAGCACAAGCAGAAAGGCTTCGCCTACAAAATCAACCGCACATTCTTTTATAAGACATGGGCGCATTCGAAAGTAATGTTTCTGTTTAGAGCACAATTGAACCTTGATACTTGACTTTTGCATTTTAACCTTTATATGAAGCCATTATTCACAAATAATTTTATAAAATCAACGTAAATTCTCTACAGTGCAATGTAGACTAAAATGTATTGTGGACTAAGTCACTGCGAGGACGCATGTGAAACTTCCCCTCGATACACTGCGGAGTGTCCGTAATTAGAGCAAGCAATCGATTTGTTTAAAAATGTGCGGTTTCACCGATTTCGTTGACCAAAAATTATGGGAATGTGGAAAATTTGTTGATCCTCATTCAATCCCGGATAACGTCGGGATTCACTGCTAGTAAGCGCGTGCGCGCACACACACACACACACACACACACACACACACACACACACACACACACACACATATATATATATATATATATATATATATATATATCAACATACAGACACATGTTTATGCAATCATAAGTCTAGGAAGTTATAATTAACGCTGGTCAGGAGATTTGAACCCGATCAACAAAGTAACTTTTAGTTTCACAGTTTAATATATTTCTTGCAGGTCACCACCCATTAAAATACGAATTGAAGAGAGTTAAGAACTTATAAATGCTATTTCGGTGAGCATTCACTGTGAACAGTCGGAGAAAGTATTCAACGATATGAAGTCAGAATACGACGGAAAGATTTTAAATAAGGCCAGAAGATTGGGGTCGAAAGCTAACAGACAAACTAAAATGACTCAGTAGTTTTGTTGGTATTCACCAGTAGGGGTGCCTCAGGCAATAAACCACTACCTTCCCAAGCCGAGAGAAGATAAAACCTAAGAGATTGGACTTCTTAGAGTTTGTAGACCTCTACAGAATCATGCGCTAGGCCGATAGTTGCAAGTTAATCTTTTTCAAACTGGTTCAAATTGTGTTGGATTGCTTTTTGAAGACGTCTTCCCGACTTTGGATGAACAAAATCTACTCGGGCTGTGCTAGAAGTAATTATGAAGTAAACAACGAGGCAATTCAAATAAAGCATAATTCGTTTCGGTTTTTCTGTGCTTTTTTTCCTAGTAAATTTTCGAAATGAGCGTCAGTAGAATTCACGTCCGCGGTAAGAACACTTGCACGCACGTTTTAACCGAAAACATAATTATTTATAACATTTATATTGAAGCATTAGAAGTACGAAAGTATTAGGAGTATATTATTAGGACGCATACATACAGATACTTTCAAAGCGCATGTTAGTATTTGCGTAAAGATATATATTTGCGTAATGATATATCTTGATGGCCGATATCGACGATGCCAGTTACCAGAAGAAAGAAGAAGAATAACAAAACACACACACATAAAAAAAAACGAGTAAAATTGTAGCGATTTGGTTCGTACTAAAAAATGATCGTCACTTACCAAGGCCAAAAGCTAATCGAGAATAAGAGTTAATGAAATGGAAGGATTGTAAGAATTTAATTCGAATAATTGTAAGGACGGTTGTAAGGTCCTTTCATTTCCCTTTAAAATGAAAAAATCTGGTTAAATTTATTAAATTAAATTAAATTTTAGTTTCAATTCATTTATTTGTATGAATCAGATGATTCTATTATTGGCATTGGTTTCCCTTATATCTTTATAATCCAAATTATTTTCTAGGAAAACGTAACGTACTTACGAAAGTAACCACACTGCTAACATCCTAAGGAAATGTTTTTACGGAACTAAATTTTATTTGAACTTGCTGAATCTACCCCCTAATTTACATAATTTATTTACACCTCCATTGAATGTTTTCCCTCCGTTCTTCTTTTTACCATGAATAAAATAAACCTCAGTTTTTAAAAGATATATATATATATATATATATATATATGCAGAGAGAGAGAGAGAGAGAGAGAAAGAGAGAGAGAGAGGTGGGGGAGGAAGGGATCGAGAGAATGTAATATCCGTAAAAAGTAAAGTAAAAAACAACCAAAAGCTTAGCCTAATCTCATTTTAAATATATATATATATATATATATATATATATATATATATATATATATATATATATATATTTAAAATGAGATTAGGCTAAGCTTTTGGTTTATATATATATATATATATATATATATATATATATATATATATATATATATATATATGATGGCAGCAAACTCGTTCTCGAATATTGCGATTGCTTAATAGATTTCTGGCTCAAATGAGGCAGACATGAGCGCCACTAGCAGCACGTGCCGGACGGTCACTTCTATGAACCTTCTACAGTCCTGCACATCTGCTGATGACCGGGTCCAAGCTGTGGTGCCCTGAACACCTGCTGGACCAGACCTTGGATGTTCCAGAGCCTTTATTTCCATTGACGCCCATATCAGCACCAGTCCTCATTGAATGTCCGTTTGCCGTTTCAGGCTACAGCCAGCCTTTTTGTTATCGGGATACACACTGATGGTAAAATGTGCATTCCATTACATATCAAGTAATGCCTGTGTTTGAAGTTTTTTATAGTGAGGAAGGACTTTGCACTGAGACAATCCCACTTTCTGAACAACTGCCACATTGAACCAAACAGAAGAGCAAGTCAACATCATTGGATGGAGCAGTCGCCGCAGGTTTTATATCAGGGTGTTCCTTCTCCTAGAGAGGTTGCCTTCACCACGGCTCACGGAGCCCTCTCCACCCATCATGCCATTTGATCCATAACTGGGACTCAGGTTGCTGGGTATCAGAGCATATTCTGGTGGGTGATGTATGCCGCAGATTGAAGGGCCTAAGCTCGTCTGGAGGTCTCTGTCAGGGTTACCTCACCCTTAGCTTTTGGTTAAAAGAACCTTGACCCACAAGGCAGGATACTCAACGTTCGATCAGAGCCCCGTCTGCGTGGCAGTGGTCATGCACGTGGGGTTGATTTGTCTTAGAGAAGCACAGTATGACGCTAAGACATCTATGTGCTGTTAACACACGTCCACACCAGACCTATATATATATATATATATATATATATATATATGGATTGGGTCAAATTTTTGTAACATGTCTTCTTCCTAAGATTAAGGGTGGTGCTGTTTGATCAACACTGCTGGGGAGCCATGATGTAATATACTGTTTTGTTTTTAAATCCCCGAAACAGTGTTTCATGGTAAACAACTGATGATCCCTTGAAAAATAAAAAAATAAAATTGGTATTATAGTAAATTCGAGAGAGTTGATGCAGTGATTGCAGGTGATTAAATGACTTACTGACTAGATTTTTTTTTTTTTTTTTTTTAACGAATGATAAAAAGTAAATTTTTGTATGGTTTCAAATGTTAAAATCTTCAAAGACTATATATATATATGAGAGTCCATAATTAAAGCCTCCTATATTTTAACTTATAAATTAAGTAATACTATCGTAACGAGAGATCTTTATTTATTTTTCTACATAGTCACCACCATTCTAAATGCACTTTCACTAGGAATTCTATGACTCATTTTGTATCTGACGTATATACATATTTATTTATTTATTTATTTGCGGGCTGTTATCCTCATCTAAATAGTTGTTGCTGTATGATGTTTCGGCCAACTATTCGTCTGTCCTTCACCGGGGCACGTACGCACTAAATAGAGGTGCTAAATCTCTACGGTTCCAGGTGAGCACTGTCTGAAGATAGC